>NC_056744.1:224794233-224811733 GCF_019279795.1 Protopterus annectens
TCACTCACAGATCAACTAGTTCAGAGTTTTCCTCTCTGCTGTCCTCTTGAGAAGCAGACGGTTCTATATCTTAATTGAGATAGGGGTATCACTAATCTGTTTTTCATCAAAGAATGGCAACTCCCTCCGATGCCTGGAATATTCATCTGCTTATTCCTTCTGCTGATTGTAGTGTATGTTTTAGGGTTGGGAAATGACATCCCTTCCTGCCTTCTATACGTCATTATTGTCTGACATAGACTGAATCAAGTCCCTTTTGTTTTCTTTCTCTTTGGGCTCCTTCCCTCTTTGTAAGTTTGACTGGGCTTGGATTAGGGTAAACACCTTGTCAATTAGCCTTTTTCTTTCCCTTCTTGTCCTGTATTTTATATAATGTTGGTCCTTGTCTGACTCCATTTTTCTTCTATTCCCCATCTTCAATGTCTAACAGGATTCCAGGCTTTCCTTCTCCTTGTATATCCACCCAGAGTTTTACTCTGTGTGACAAATACCTCTCATCTAGCTTGTTGATGAAAACATTGAAGGCTGCTATTACAGGATTGTGAAGAGTGCTCTAGGGTTCTTGAGGCTATTTAACTCTAGGTTAGGGACCAGGAATATTGGTTTAAGTTTTACTCTCCCACTTTCTCCATCATTCCTTAAAATGAGGAAAGTCTTTTCTACCAACAAGGTCTTGGGTAAGGTATGGTACTATAGCCAGAGGTTGAGAGCTATGCCTAGGAGCACACTGTCCGGTTAAATGAATATCTCACTCAAACAATATATGAAAAGGGACTGAGAAAGGATCAAATGAATGGCAATAACATAAGGTTTATTATTGTCTGTCTGCATTAAACTGCCAGTCTAATATGTTATTGGATAAAGATCCATGTACTGCTATGACATGATCACTTTATAGCATATTCACGCATCAGGAGATTTCATAGGTAGGTTTCCATTCAGTAGCATCATCAGTACATCACTGCAAAACATACACCTTTAACTGCTGCACAGTAACTTCCATCATCATCATCATCATCATCATCATTATCACTGAAACTCTCACCTGAAGTGAAGGACAGAATAGGTATAAGCAAATAATATGGAACCTCAGGCCAGCTACAGTCCTGGTTGATGAAATTGTGAGGTTTTTACCACTTATAAATCCTTTTATTCTTAAAAATCCAAATTATTTCCCTTGTGCAAATAAACAGAAATTTATACTTTCTGCCACAACTAGGGCCATACTTCAGACCTTTTCCATCAGTAAGCAACCTACCAGCTTCGAAACATGCACTAGGTTTATGCCAATGAAAGCACTGTGGCCTTCAGGAGACGACAAACACTTTTTTTGGAAGGTGGACAAAAACATTTAGCTTTTTTTAATTTGTTGCTATTTATGCTATCAGTACTTAAAACCACCATGAAACATTCGTGGATCTCTTCTTGCTGTGACTTTTCAGTGCCATTAAAGTGTATTGCGTGCTGAAATCAGCTAGTGAGATGAATGGGAAGGGGAATGAGCTGATGAACATTGATTAACATGGATTGCAAGAAATCAGTGTATTAACTATTCATCTATACAATGCACTATTGTGACTTCAAAAGTATTACATACATCTCTGGAGGCTTTACCTTACAGGTGTTAATTGGGCTGAGGAATTGTAAAAATGGCATAATTAGGATGATTTACCTTCATAGATATGGAGTATAAAGGGGAAGGAAGGAACAAGCTGAAGATTCACACAAAGCTTTAGCAACAGAATTGGTGTAATCTTTTAAGTTTTTTGTTGTGACAGTACTGAAGGAAGCTTTGGAAGACTAGTAATGGAGAGAATGGACGGGGTAACAGGGGGTACACAAGGTGCACAGATTCTAAGTGCTAAGCTTCTTGGTGGAAATATGGAATACTTTTTAGTCCATGAGACACTTTTTCCTGGGTGGCAGAATATAATCCTGAAAATCTGACCTGGGAAGGATAATAGAAATTGGCAGAGGCAAGGAAGTCCTGCCTCTAGTCTTTATAGTCTATCAAGCAGTGTACCCTTTATGTATTCATACTTGATTTTATAGTCTATCAAGCAGTGTACCCTTTATGTATTCTTACTTGATTTTATAGTCTATCAAGCAGTGTACCCTTTATGTATTCTTACTTGATTTTATAGTCTATCAAGCAGTGTACCCTTTATGTATTCTTACTTGATTTTATAGTCTAGCAAGCAGTGTACCCTTTATGTATTCTTACTTGATTTTATAGTCTAGCAAGCAGTGTACCTTTTATGTATTCTTACTTGATTTTATAGTCTATCAAGCAGTGTACCCTTTATGTATTCTTACTTGATTTTATAGTATATCAAGCAGTGTACCCTTTATGTATTCTTACTTGATTTTATAGTCTAGCAAGCAGTGTACCCTTTATGTATTCTTACTTGATTTTGTAGTCTATCAAGCAGTGTACCCTTTATGTATTCTTACTTGATTTTATAGTCTATCAAGCAGTGTACCCTTTATGTATTCTTACTTGATTTTATAGTCTATCAAGCAGTGTACCCTTTATGTATTCTTACTTGATTTTATAGTCTATCAAGCAGTGTACCCTTTATGTATTCTTACTTGATTTTATAGTCCATCAAGCAGTGTACTCTTTATGTATTCTTACTTGATTTTATAGTCTATCAAGCAGTGTACCCTTTATGTATTCTTACTTGATTTTATAGTCTATCAGGCAGTGTACCCTTTATGTATTCTTACTTGATTTTATAGACTATCAAGCAGTGTACCCTTTATGTATTCTTACTTGATTTTATAGTCCATCAAGCAGTGTACCCTTTATGTATTCTTACTTGATTTTATAGTCTATCAAGCAGTGTACCCTTTATGTATTCTTACTTGATTTTATAGTCTATCAAGCAGTGTACCCTTTATGTATTCTTACTTGATTTTATAGTCTATCAGGCAGTGTATCCTTTATGTATTCTTACTTGATTTTATAGTCTATCAAGCAGTGTACCCTTTATGTATTCTTACTTGATTTTATAGTCTATCAAACAGTGTACCCTTTATGTATTCTTACTTGATTTTATAGTCTATCAAGCAATGTACCCTTTATGTATTCTTACTTGATTCCACATGCTTTGTTTGATTTGTTTGCTTTTTCCATCTCTGTCTCATGTCGTAGAGGAAAAGAGAACCTAGGCTAAAATAACATACCTCTTTATGAAATAAATAAAAAATAATGAAAAGAAATAAACTATGTAACATCTAGTTGTGCAATGGAACAGGTTAGGTATGCATTGTACCATCTTGTAATGATCAAACCGTATGTATATTTACAAGAAAACAGTTCTAATGATCAGCGTTGCTAAATCTGCTGTATAAGTCTGTGCACTGAAAATATCAATACAGCCATGTGTATATGAGATGTACTCAAAGATTTGTGGTGAAGGTAGGCTGAAATGCTGGAGTATGAAGAGGAAAGGGAGCGGGGAATATGACAATTCATTAGTCTTCTCTGAGTGCCATGCATAATGACCCTACATTTCCCTTCCCTTTTACTTCTTGCTTCCCAAATGAAGGTATTTCCTAAACTGAGTCGGATCTCAATATGAAAAAGTAGTCTCAGATCTCAGCAGGTTGTGTCAAACATGACTCATGGGTCAGCACTCTGTTGTAGATATATGTGGCTTAAGAGCTTTTCCTTAATAGACTGTAAAATACAACTTTCCCCTTAAACTTTATTGCCCCTTTCATCATCTTTGTCTTGCTTTGAGAACAGATCTTACATCTGCAAATTGAGAACATAACTAATGTCCTAATGAAGTAATGATTACTAAAAATTTAGCAAGGCCTCAATCTTTATAGTTGCTAGGTGTTTCCTAATGGGATACTTTTTCTTCTGCTTCACTTTCCTCATGTAAAAATGACACTTACTTTATGTGGAGTTTTAAGAATGTATGAGTGTGTGTGTGTTATGTGTGGAATATGTGAGAGTCTGACATGTGTTATATGAAATGCTTGGTTTAGGGAGTGATTTTCATGGCTGCTGGTAAAGTGACAAGTATCACACAAAACAGATCCCCTTGTGTTACACCTCTAGTACAAGGTATTTTTACCTTTGTGAGGGTGAGTCACTGTTTTATATTCATTTCGAAAGGATATAATAAATGCATACAGTACATTTTTTCTAGTTTGGGGCCCAAGTTTGCTGGTAAAGACATTTTCTGTTTGACTTGTTACAGTGTGCCCTTTATTTGTCTATTTTTCATTCATTCATTCTTATTTTAAAAAAATTATTTTGTTTTCTGGGAATTGTTTTGGGTGAACAGTATTCTTTAGGGGGATCTGTGCATTTGTGTGTGTGTGTGTGTGTGTGTGTGTGTGTGTGTGTGTGTGTGTGTGTGTGTGTGTGTGTGCACGTGCGTGTGTGTGTGTGTGCATGCGTGTGTGTGCGTGCGTGCATGTGCATGTGTGCGTGCACATGTGTGCATGAGTGTATATGCGCGTGCGTGTGCTTGCATGCATGTGTGTGCATGTGTGTGTGGTTGCGTGCATGTGTGTGTGCTTGCATGGGTGTGTGAGTGTGTGTGTGTGTGTGTGTGTGTGTGTGTGTGTGTGTGTGTGTGTGTGTGTGTGTATGTGTTTATTCCTTACTTTTAGCTTTGAATACAGCCAATAATGGTGATTGTTGACATGGATGGGGTACTGACAAATGCTCAATGACAGGGATAAAGTTCTGATAAATACTTGCTGATATGAGTAGGCTTATGCCCCACAGCAGGTTTGTGTTAGTGGGGAAAACAGTGCAGTCAAATAGCAGCTGCATGATCTACAAGATAAAGCAGGACAACAGGAATCTATGTTGATAATGCGGGACCTGAATGCACATATCGAGACAGATAGAACAGGATATAAGGACTGCCTTGGTCCACATGGATGGGGCATCAAGAATAAAGAAGAAGAGGTGTTTCTAGACTTCTGTCTGGCAAATGGCTTGATGGCGACCAACACATGGTTACGTAAGACAGAATTCACAAGATCACGTACAAGACTGGCCAATATGCAACTCATGTAGACTATTTCCTACTAAGGAAGGGGTATTTAGATAGAACAAATAATTGCAAAGTCATCCCCAGTGAAACAATCAGCCCACAGCATAAACCACTTGTGGCCACAATTAGCTGCAAAAAGTGGCCAGAGAAGGCTCTAACGTCAACAGAGATTAGGCTGAAGATCTGGAAGTTGACTGGAGAGAAAACAAAGAATTCAGGGAATTACTCAGGACTCTAGCACCTTAAGAAGAACAGGAAATAGGTAGAGTTGAAGAAGAATAGCAGCATTTCAAAACAGCGTGTAAGAAAACTGCAGAACAGATATGTGGCTGAGCCATGTATGGAAATAAGGTACATAAGGAGAGCTGGTGGTGGAATGTAGACGTCATCAAAAGAAAGAAGAGGTGCAATAAAAAGTGGGAGATAAAAAGAATGACCAGGCTAAGAAGGAATATTGGTTGTCTAACAAAGAAATTAAGAGAGGAGTTGCAATAGCAAAAAGCAAGACATCAGAGGCACTGTATCAGCTTTTGGAAAGTGACTCGGTAGATGGCACAAAGAAACTGTATCAGCTTGCAAGGTAAAGACAGAAAGATAAAGAAGATAGACAGCCACTCTTCATATGGGTTGCCAGTAACAACCTGCTAACCAGCCCATAGGAAATCAAATGCAGATGGAAGGAGTGCTTTCAGCAGCTTCTGAATGAACCAATCCCCATAGAAACTGCTCTGCTCTAGACACAGCCTACGATAAAAGAAGAGGAGGAGACCACCCTAGAAGAAGTAAGATCAGCACTAAGGAAAATGAAATCAGGGAAAGCAGCAGACTCAGATGAGATAACATATGATCAAAATGCTGGGTGAGATAGGGGTGTAATGGCTCCTGAGGGCAGTCATAGCAGTTTGGAGAGAAAGGCATGTCCAAGATGACTGGAGAATAAGCATGCTAGTACCAGTGTACAAGAACCAAGGGTACATCCACAACTGTGGGCAGTACAGAGGTATCAACAAAGGGGACATCCACAACTGTGGGCAGTACAGAGATATCAATAAAGGGGACATCCACAACTGTGGGCAGTACAGAGGTATCAATAAAGGGGATATCCACAACTGTGGGCAGTACAGAGGTATCAACAAAGGGGACATCCACAACTGTGGGCAGTACAGAGATATCAATAAAGGGGACATCCACAACTGTGGGCAGTACAGAGATATCAATAAAGGGGATAGCCATAACTGTGAGCAGTACAGAGGTATCAATAAAGGGGACATCCACAACTGTGGGCAGTACAGAGATATAAATAAAGGGGACATCCACAACTGTGGGCAGTACAGAGGTATCAACAAAGGGGACATCCACAACTGTGGGCAGTACAGAGATATCAATAAAGGGGACATCCACAACTGTGGGAAGTACAGAGATATCAATAAAGGGGACATCCACAACTGTGGGCAGTACAGAGGTATGAATAAAGGGGATATCCACAACTGTGGGCAGTACAGAGGTATCAATAAAGGGGACATCCACAACTGTGGGCAGTACAGAGGTATCAACAAAGGGGACATCCACAACTGTGGGCAGTACAGAGATATCAATAAAGGGGACATCCACAACTGTGGGCAGTACAGAGATATCAATAAAGGGGACATCCACAACTGTGGGCAGTCAGAGGTATGAATAAAGGGGATATCCACAACTGTGGGCAGTACAGAGGTATGAATAAAGGGGACATCCACAACTGTGGGCAGTACAGAGGTATCAATAAAGGGGGTATCCACAACTGTGGGCAGTAAAGAGGTATCAGTAAAGGGGATATCCACAATTGTGGGCAGTACAGAGGTATCAGACTCCTGTAACACTGAATGAAAGTTCTGGAGATGGTGATTGATAAATGAATATGCAGAAAGTAAGATGGGAGATGAGAAGATCAGTTTCAGATCAGGATGTAGCACAACTGACCTGATATTTGCACTTAGATGGATAGCTTTGAGAAGCTAGAAGAAATCAGAGATGAGGAAAGAGTCTAACTGAGCATTCCAGACATGGAGAAAGCATATGACAAGGTCCCAAGAAAGCTGATCTAGGCAGTTCTGCAGTGGTTTGAAGTCCCAGAAACATTGGTAATATTAGTGGAAAATATGTGCAAGGATCCAATGACTCAAGAAATAACAATGTTCAGTCTCACAGAGGGCTTATCAGTAGGAGTGGGCATGCGTAAGGGTTCCTCCCAGTGCTGTTCATACTAATGATGGACTACTTCAGTAAACAGGCTGGAGGGAACAGATCAACAAAGTTGCTACATGCAGACGGTGTGGCATTACAAGCAGACATTGAGCAAAAACTTCAACAAAGGATAGGGAATGGAATGCAAAACTGAAAGCACATAGGATACAGATGAGTACAGATATGACAGTTGTAATTAAAGCAAATGGGTAAATCAGACGTATGACAGAAGAAAGGCAAAGAAGCTGAAAAGTAAGGTGTTCAAAACAGCAGTGTGACCAGTACTACTGTATGGCATTGAAACCTGGGCATTAAAGGCAGAGCAGCTAAGGAATCTAGAGATGGTGGAAATGAAGTGCAGGAGATGGGTGGTAGGATGCACACTGTGAGTCAGATGAAGAAATGAGGACATCAAAGCAGAAACCAAATTAGTTACAGTTGCAGATGTCAAAGAGAACAGATTATGCTGGTTCAGTCACATGTCCAAAAAATCAGGACAATCTGGTGAAGAAGATCTGGAACAGACAGGAAGATGGCAAGAGGAAATGAGGGCATCCAGTAAAGAGCTGAGTGAATTGTGTGAGAGAATACCTGTGACTGTCAGGCATGACTGTTAAAGAAGATAGAGTGGCATTGAATCGAGAGAGATGGCAACAGCTGTCACGACACAGCAACCTGATGAAGAAAATCTAAAACACCAGATTGTTGTTGATGATGATGTGAGCAGGCCAGATGTGAGCAGGCCGGTGTCAAACAAAAAATATCTGTGCTCAGATACACATTTATTCACACTCTTTTATTAATGTCCTTTGATAAGATACTGAGTAAACAAATACATATATTTCCAGTTTCTGTTGACCTGAGTTTAGGTATGTCAGATATGAAAATATGAATGCAGTTTAATTTGTTATTGTGAAGTAGGTTTAAGTATGGGCCACAGATCCAGACATGGGCCTAGCTATTTCAGTCTTTCTTGGTGCTCTTTATCTGATCTTTATCCTCACTGTGCAAGCTTCTGTTAGAAGAGTGTCTTTCTATCTAATCTAAAAGTGATCCTCATTATCCTTATCATTAAGGATTTAGCAGGGAATTATCTCTATCCTCTCCCTTTCTTGGAGAGGAATATTGTGAAGGTAGTTTACAAATATGCATTTCTGTCTCTCATCTCATGACCTTCTAGATCCATGTCACTCAAGTTTCTGATCTGGATATGTTATGGAGAATGCCCTAATTTGGATGATAAATGACTTCATTATCAAAATAGATCAAAGACAGGGCTTTATCTTGGTCCTGTCTCATGTCTCAACTGTTCTTACTAGAGTATCTTGAATTTTTTTTTTTTTGACTGTTATAGTAGCTTGGTTTGCCTGTTACTTTTTGGGTCATTCCTAGATGATTTTAATTTTGGATAATGCCTCAGAAAAATACCCCTTGGAGTGCTGCAGTGCTGCAATACACCATTTTCGTCCCTTTGTAGATCATAGAATAGAGCCTTTATAGAGCATAGCATAGAGACTGTCTCATTGTCTCCACCATCGTCCTTCACTCCCCTGGACTACACAGTATCCCTGAGGGCTCCATTATAAAATTAGTCTTCCATCTTTGCCACTGACAGACTACATGCCCTGTAGCCTTTTAGTCAAGGCATTCACAATGCCTTCCTCTTCTGTATCCCCTGATCCTCACCACCAAATACTACATTGTGAGCTGTCTGCAAACATCACATACCAGCAATGCAATAAAAGTGAAATCAAGCTCTGCAGGTTCTCTGGAAAAGACCACCTGAGAATAATCTAAAGAAACATCCAACTCTTCCTCTTCTGTATCCCCTGACCTCACCACCAAATAATGCACAGTAAACTATCTCGAAATGACACATATCTGCAAGACAATAAACATGAAATCAAGTCTGCAGCTTCTTCTGAAAGCACCATCTGATAACAATCTAAATAAATATGTATGTGAATTTCATTTGATGATAAGCTATATCTTGTGATCTAATTAATACTGAATACCATCTAATGAATACCATCTTAGCAACCAAAAATAAGAAATAGTGGTAAATGCAGTGTACTAGAGTATGGCCTTTGCTCCATAGGAAACAAAGCACTACAACCCACTTTGCCTGTAAGTAAAAAAAATAGACTGCAAACTTTCACTTTCTAACGCTAACATTCTTTTTCCTGTCAAACCTATAACAGTAACTTCAACTAGCATAACTTTTCTTCAGTCGCCAACTACCTTTCTTCTCTTCCATAAATATTGTGCCTATAAACTTCCACCATTTATATTCTATTTAAGCTTAGCTGCTTTATCTTGCTTTCTCAAACACTTATCCTGCTGTACCTTGCCTGCAGTGTAAACCCGAAAGTCCTTCCTTCTCCAGTGCCTGTACCTGATCACACAGGCTTACAGATATTTTTTTCTCCTGGTATCTATTCGTATTGGTGTGTGCACAAAAGTATCTGCATCCCTGCCATATATATTCCCCTTGTAAATAATATCCCAGTACCAGAGGACATCCTCCACTGAGTCTCTGTAATTTAAACAGAGACCATAATACCAGGAAACATCAATAAAGACTACCTACTTATTAACTAATCTAACTTCCCTAATCACTCACTCAGCCTTTATAGTTACACACAGCTTATCACTGCTCCAACTACAATTAACAAAGTGAAAGACAGTCTCTTCCAGACTGCATCCTAAATTCTGTAACCTCCAAATTAAAAAACACAAGAAGGGAAGTGGTGCAAAAAAACCAATAAACGAGAATTCACCACATGCCAAGAAGGATAGCCTCAATAAGATCCAACACTCTTTAATTGTTGTCCAAACAGCACAGTCACATTATTTTCTTCAACTCTGTGTAAAAGGTCACCTATAATAGCTTTGTTAACACCATCTATCTTGTCATACAGTTTTTCCATTTCACCTGCATTGTTTTTAATGATGGCTTTCATAATATTAAACCCACATTGGTCAAATGCTTTATGTAAATCTTGATGAAACTCAGTACCCTCAACAACATTGTTGGGATATTTACATACTCTCAAGCCCTTCGGTACAATGTTTAAATCCAAACAGTATTTTAAATAGGAGTTGTCAATGTCCAACATTTTATACTTGTGTAAATAATAGTCTAAATCACCACACATGCCATTGTAGCTACTGTAGACAACTGAATTGGGAAGTTTCCTTCCAAATTCAAACTTAGTTTTGAGAATATCAGACAAATGTCTGCCAGTACCTGTGGGGGTAGTTTCTTTAGTCGAATCAGTCCCTGGAAACAGTCATTTGTTGGTAACCCTCTGCTCCTTAGGTAAATTCCCGTCTACTTCGTTGATTAAGGTGATATGTGGAAAACCATCTAAACTGTTCATAGAGGTGTTGTTGCCAAGTAAATCCTCTCCGTCATGTTCGTTAATGCTAACTGCCCTGTTATCACGCATCTGGTTTCCTTTGGCAGCTTTTCAGTGGTTGGATTCATTTTCTCATACTTGCTATAGGTACTGGCTAAATGAAGAAAAGGGAAGTATTATCTGTATAGTTGGAAGTGACGGATTGTGTCTAGCTTTTTGGATGGCACACTGGTGCAGTGGTAGAGTTGTCTCCTTACAGCAAGAAGTTTTCTGGTTCGATTCTCAGCTGGGGTGCGTTCTGTGTAGAGTCTGCATGTCCTCCCTGCATTTGTGTGGGTTTCCTCCAGATGCTCTGGTTTCCTCTCATGTTACAAAGACATGCATCTGGAGGGTTTCTCCCTGGGCCGCTGCTGAAAATTGGCTCTGTTCCAAGTCAGAGTTTCCTAGTAAACAAATGTTAAATAATAGTAGATTGAGGATAGATTATGTAAATTGGGAGTTAAATTGGATGGGTATGGCGTCACTGTTGCTATTGATGGAAGGAGTTGGGGTGACAGATTGCCCAGGGTACAGTAGGGTTTTTATAGACGTGCAGAATTGCTTGGAGGTTTGGTGATACTTGCTTTGGAGGGATTGGAAGTAGTTGGATTTGTCTGATCTGACATTTTACTTGCATTGGTTTCTAGGTTGTCTGAGAGTTTGACAGTTTTGTTGTGTTTTATCTTTAGTACATGCTTTCCAAGCTTTGGCTCTGTTCTGTTCAGTATGAGCGGTTATTTTTATTCCTTTTTATTCTAAGAGGAGCTAGCTCACTGAGTACATTACGGAATATTTTACTGAAGAGGTTAATAGACTCATATGGGGTAGGCTTTTTTAGAGTATACCAGTTGTTTTGATGTAGGTATAGTTGATGATGTAATCTTTACTGAAGTTGGTAAGTTTACGTACTAGTTTAAAGGCAGTGTGCCTAGTGGCTTGACTGGTTTGTCTGATGGAAAGGGGGGGGGGGGGTGATCACTAATGGTGTCTGTAAGGCAGCCAGCAGTGTTTAATTTGGAGGGTACAGAATTTAGGATGCAGTCTGGAAGAGACTGTCTTTCACTTTGTTAATTGTAGTTGGAGCAGTGATAAGATGTGTGCAACTATAAAGGCTGAGTGAGTGATTAGGGAAGTTAGATTAGTTAATAAGTAGGTAGTCTTTATTGATGTTTCCTGGTATTATGGTCTCTGTTTAAATTACAGAGACTCAGTGGAGGATGTCCTCTGGTACTGGGATATTATTTACAAGGGGAATATATATGGCAGGGATGCAGATACTTTTGTGCACACACCAATACGAACAGATACCAGGAGAAAAAAATATCTGTAAGCCTGTGTGATCAGGTACAGGCACTGGAGAAGGAAGGACTTTCGGGTTTACACTGCAGGCAAGGTACAGCAGGATAAGTGTTTGAGAAAGCAAGATAAAGCAGCTAAGCTTAAACAGAATATAAATGGTGGAAGTTTGTAGGCACAATATTTATGGAAGAGAAGAAAGGTAGTTGGGGGACTGAAGAAAAGTTATGCTAGTTGAAGTTACTGTTTTAGGTTTGACAGGAAAAAGAATGTTAGCGTTAGAAAGTGAAAGTTTGCAGTCTATTTTTTTTTACTTACAGGCAAAGTGGGTTGTAGTGCATTGTTTCCTATGGAGCAAAGGCTATACTCAAGTACACTGCATTTACCACTATTTCTTATTTTTGGTTGCTAAGATGGTATTCATTAGATGGTATTCAGTATTAATTAGATCACAAGATATAGCTTATCATCAAATGAAATTCACATACATATTTCTTTAGATTGTTATCAGATGGTGCTTTCAGAAGAAGCTGCAGACTTGATTTTATGTTTATTGTCTTGCAGATATGTGTCATTTCGAGATAGTTTACTGTGCATTATTTGGTGGTGAGGTCACGGGATACAGAAGAGGAGGAGTTGGATATTTCTTTAGATTATTCTCAGGTGGTCCTTTCCAGAGAACCTGCAGAGCTTTATTTCACTTTTATTGCATTGCTGGTATGTGATGTACAGCTCACCATGTAGTATTTGGTGGTGAGGTCAGGGGATACAGAAGAGGAGGGCATTGTGAATGCTTTGACTAAAGGCTACAGGGCATGTAGTCTGTCAGTGGCAAAGATGGAAGACTACTTTTATAATGGAGCCCTCAGGGATACTGTGTAGTTCAGGGGAGTAAAGGACGATGGTGGAGACAATGAGACAGTCTCTATGCTTTGATCTATAAAGGCTGTATTCTATGATCTACAAAGGGGCCAAAATGGTGTATTGCAGCACTGCAGCACTCCAAGGGGTATTTTTCTGAGGCATTATCCAAAATTAAAATCATCTAGGAATGACTCAAAAAGTAACAGGCAAACCAAGCTACTATAACAGTCAAAAAAAAAAATTCAAGATACTCTAGTAAGAACAGTTGAGACATGAGACAGGACCAAGATAAAGCCCTGTCTTTGATCTATTTTGATAATGAGGTCATTTATCATCCAAATTAGGGCATTCTCCATAACATATCCAGATCAGAAACTTGAGTGACATGGATCTAGAAGGTCATGAGATGAAAGACAGAAATGCATATTTGTAAACTACCTTCACAATATTCCTCTCCAAGAAAGGGAGAGGATAGAGATAATTCCCTGCTAAATCCTTAATGATAAGGATAATGAGGACCACTTTTAGATTAGATAGAAAGACACTCTTCTAACAGAAGCTTGCCCAGTGAGGATAAAGATCAGATAAAAAGCACCAAGAAAGACTGAAATAGCTAGGCCCATGTCTGGATCTGTGGCCCATACTTGAACCTACTTCACAATAACAAATTAAACTGCATTCATATTTTCATATCTGACATACCTAAACTCAGGTCAACAGAAACTGGAAATATATGTATTTGTTTACTCAGTATCTTATCAAAGGACATTAATAAAAGGGTGTGAATAAATGTGTATCTGAGCACAGATATTTTTTGTTTGATACCGGCCTGCTCACATCCGACCTGCTCACATCATCATCAACAACAATCTGGTGTTTTTGATTTTCTTCATCAGGTTGCTGTGTCGTGACAGCTGTTGCCATCTTTCTCGATTCAATGCCACTCTGTCTTCTTTAGCAGTCATTCCTGACAGTCACAGGTATTCTCACACACAATTCACTCAGCTCTTTACTGGATGCCCTCATTTCCTCTTGCCATCTTCCTGTCTGTTCCAGATCTTCTTCACCAGATTGTCCTCTGATTTTTTGCACATGTGACTGATTCACCATAATCTGTTCTCTTTGACATCTGCAACTGTAACTAATTTGGTTTCTGCTTTGATGTCCTCATTTCTTCATCTGACTCACAGTGTGCATCCTACCACCCATCTCCTGCACTTCATCTCCACCATCTCTAGATTCCTTAGCTGCTCTGCCTTTAATGCCCCGGTTTCTATGTCATACAGTAGTACTGGTCGCACTGTTGTTTTGAACACCTTACTTTTCAGCTTCTTTGCCATTCTTCTGTCATACGTCTGATTTACCCATTTGCTTTCATTACAACTGTCATATCTGTACTCATCTGTATCCTATGTGCTTTCAGTTTTGCATTCCATTCCCTATCCTTTGCTGAAGTTTTTGCTCAATGTCTGCTTGTAATGCCACACCCTCCAAATTAAACACTGCTGGCTGCCTTACAGACACCATTAGTGATCACCCCCCCCTTTCCATTAGACAAACCAGTCAAGCCACTAGGCACACTGCCTTTAAACTAGTACGTAAACTTACCAACGTCAGTAAAGATTACATCATCAACTACCTACATCAAAACAACTGGTATACTCTAAAAAAGCCTACCCCATATGAGTCTATTAACCTCTTCAGTAAAATATTCCGTAATGTACTCAGTGAGCTAGCTCCTCTTAGAATAAAAAGGAATAAAAATAACCGCTCATACTGAACAGAACAGAGCCAAAGCTTGGAAAGCATGTACTAAAGATAAAACACAACAAAACTGTCAAACTCTCAGACAACCTAGAAACCAATGTAAGTAAAATGTCAGATCAGACAAATCCAACTACTTCCAATCCCTCCAAAGCAAGTATCACCAAACCTCCAAGCAATTCTGCACGTCTATAAAAACCTTACTGTACCCTGGGCAATCTGTCACCCCAACTCCTTCCATCAATAGCAACAGTGACTCCATACCCATCCAATTTAACTCCCAATTCACATAATCTATGCTCAATCTACTATTATTTAACATTTGTTTACTAGGAAACTCTGACTTGGAACAGAGCCAATTTTCAGCAGCGGCCCAGGGAGAAACCCTCCAGATGCATGTCTTTGTAACATGGGAGGAAACCAGAGCATCTGGAGGAAACCCACACAAATGCAGGGAGGACATGCAGACTCTACACAGAACGCACCCCAGCTGAGAATCGAACCAGAAAACTTCTTGCTGTAAGGAGACAACTCTACCACTGCACCAGTGTGCCATCCAAAAAGCTAGACACAATCCGTCACTTCCAACTATACAGATAATACTTCCCTTTTCTTCATTTAGCCAGTACCTATAGCAAGTATGAGAAAATGAATCCAACCACTGAAAACCCCATCCCCATAGCCAACAACCTACCACCTGAATACCTCATAACTGCAGCTGAGGCAACTGGCTTACCCAGTCTTAATACTTATTAATATATCTATCACAGAAACATATATATCCCTTCTGTTTGGAAAAAATCAGCCATCATACCACTGCACAAGGGCGGAGCCACCACTGATGTATCCAGTTAGTGGCCCATAGCAATTCTCCCCCATCCAAAATATTAGAGAAATGCATTCATTCCCAACTACTAAAGTTTCTCACCAACATCTATCTCTCTCCCCACAAAACACAGTTTTTAACCTCACTACAGCATGACAACTGCTCTGCTTAGTTTCACTAAAACCATAAATACCAGCATAACTAATGGCAACCCGAACCTTGTATCCTTCCTGTTCTTAGATATGACAAAAGCCTTCAACACAGTATCTCATTAGCATCTAATTAATAAAATAGCATCCCCCTTCCTTATCTCAGGCATCTCTTTCTTCATTAGCTATCTCTCTAACAGGATACAAGCCATAATATGGAAACAAGACCTTTTACCTTTCTGAACTGTCTCTGTCAGTGTTCATAATAGGCCCTGTACTTTTTAACATCTTCACAAACAATGTACATAAAGACAGCAAAAATGCTTCCATAGTACAGCACAGTACATTAATGATGCCACCTATATGCTCAACCTCAAACCTCTCTCTACTTCAGCAAATGACTCAAGACTCTTTCTCCTCCAGTGAGTCATGGCTCTCAACTCATCAGTTAATCCTAAATGCCAGAAAACAAAATTAATGAAATTCACACCTAAATCTCAACAAACAGACATGCTATCTTTTATTGTCACCTCAGCTAACAATTTCATTATTAAAACTGCATCCATCTCAAAACTAAGAGTGATAATGAACAACAACCTAAAATTTGACATTCACATCATCTTTTCCATCAAAAAAATCATCAAAAACTAGGTTTTCTATGCCTCACCAAAAACTAAGTTTTCTATACCCCAAGTAAATCTTACCTGATTGACTCCTCCAGACAAACCTTAGCCACATCCTACCTACTCCCCTTCCTTATTTATGCATCACTCACATCTAACCAACTTGCAATCTACCCTATTAAATAAAATAGAAGCTTGCTATAACAAAATAGCCAGATTCACAACTAACATGTCTTACCGTACTCATCACTGCATAGCACTAAAAAATGTATAGTGGCTTGACTTACCTAATCAGCTAACAAACTCACAACAACTTACAGCCCATACCATAGTACACAAATATAACTGTCCATCTTTACAAAAACCTTCTCAAGCAATACTACCCATCATATTGTCTTTGCTCCTCTAACAAAAACTTTCTAACCACCTTAAAATCCCTAAACATACCAAATGGACTCTGTGTACTCTTCTTATGTCACCAGGAAATGGAACTCCATGCCCATCTCACTAAAATGGGATAGCAGTGCATAGAGTTTTAAACACAAACTAAAGCAGCAACTAACCTCTTCCTGGTTTTGTTCATGCTCACATTCTAATAGCCCCCCCCCACAAAACACTTTTTCCTCTCCACTTAACCTCCTTATACTATGTCTAGGCTTTACTAAGACCCCTATCTCATGCTTCTAGGTTCTACTAATGCCCCTACGTCATCCTTCTAGGATCTACTAATGCCCCTATCTCATCTTCTAGGTTCTACTAACAACCCTTTCTCATCCTTCTAGGTTCTACTAATGCCCCTATTTCATCCTTCTATCTACTAATGCCCCTTATATCGTTCACTCTTCTACACTAACCACACCTCTTATCAGTGTCATTTGTCTCCTTTCAGGGAATCCCTAAAGTCTGCCAGCTCATTACACTCCCCCAAAATATGTTCCCAGCCACCTCTTTCTTGCATTTCAGACCTCCAACACTTGCTATCCACCTGAGGAAAATTTATTTGGAGTCCACTTGGGGTATAAAAATACCTATGTGAATACTTCCAGGCAAAGATCTTAAATCTTCTAGACTTTGCTGCATACTTGAGAGCTATACATATATCCTCCCATTGTCTCTTTGTGAATTGCATATCCAATCTCTCTTCCAAATCTTTTCTAAGCTCCTCTGATTGATACTATAACTATTATGCAGTATTTTATATGTTTTACTAATTATTCTTTTTTTAATGGCAGATTCTGTTGTAAATTCTATTAAAAACTTTACCAGTGCTGGTCTTTATTCTTAAGCAGACTGATACAGTATGTGAGAGATGCAATTACTCTATGTC
>NC_056744.1:224816733-224829233 GCF_019279795.1 Protopterus annectens
TATAAACATTGCTTACACTTTGGGGCAAAACGTTAGTGTTAAAACATGCTGCTACATTTCTTGGGGGGGGGGCACACACAAAGTGAAAATGCATGATTTGTAGTAATGCATTTTCACTTTATGTGAAAATGCATTATTTGTAGTAATTCCTTGTGCTATTATAACTTGTTATTTTGTATATTGATCTTATTTTCTGTAAAAATGTATTTTGTCATGGTTTTAGTTTGAATAGGAAGGGCACAGTGTGGGGTCCAGCCAGCCTAGGTATTTACTAGCTCTAAACAAGTCACTTTTGTTATTTACAAGATCTGCTGCTCTAATTACTTGTTTTTGGATGATCTCCAAGTCTTAACAAATAGCATTGCTTTCGTTTTTGTGTGTATTGACTATGAATGTTTTGTTGTATAGTTTAATTAATCAGGGTATTGAATTTGTAAGTTTCTTTGTACAATGGAATATGATTTACCTGTGCATTGTAGCAGAAACCTGCAGCTTAAAGAGTTGTATTCATTGAAGTGTGACCAATAGGAAGTTTGTTTATAAATAAATAAATTAAAATATAAACAACTATATACAAGGATCCAAATAATTGTTGGAAGTGCAACAGACTGATATGCATTTCAGATGCTGTTTGCCAGAATGTGTGATTTACTGAATGTTATGAGCTTCAGTCTATGCTTACCTGTCAGAAAATACCTGTTCCTCTTTTTCTTTTTGTCTTATGTGAAATTATATGTGAATGCTTAGGAGTACATTTATATTTTGTAGCGGTATTGTTTTGTATAATACATTGATTTTTGAACTGTTGCAACTATTGTCCAGGTATGAGGGTGTGATTTTGTATACTTTCTTGCACTCCCTGATTTTCAGACCTCAGGGTATGCTATATTAACACAGTGATACCAGAGACAGAAGTCTTGTTTATGGGGCTATACTGGCAAAGACTATCATTTTTTTGTTTGCATTTTTGTTTTAGTTGTTTACTGCATTGCATTGCATTGTATTATATTTTATTGTTTGGTATTATATTGTATTCTTTTATTAATATGTTTATTATATGTGAATGCACCTTAGGAGGATTGCTACAAATTTCGTTGTACTTATATAATGACAGTAAAGAAATCTTATCTTATGTTATCTTATCTATCTCACTTGTCTCCATAAAGACTTGCATGCACATGCACACCCATAAGGTCACCAAAGACTGGAATCTCCCATTGCCAAGTCCTAGCTACTAGTGACTTTATAGTTCCACACACAGAATCTAGTTCTACCCTCATAAAGTTGGGCAGATAAAATGTGACAGCTGCCACTAGATCTCTCCACCCTAAATATGAGTACAGTTTCATGATTGCCTAGGTACTGGTAAATAATCTTAATTGTTTTTTTCTGGGCGGGGACAGCATTCTCTCGTAAGAAATGCAAACAAATAAATACATTAATAGTTAAAATAACTACAAATTATGCCAGTATACTTGGGCAAAATGACTGACTTTAATGATTAGCTATATTGCAAGAATTATTTGGGAAGGGGGGTTAATCTGTGCGTATCAGCATGGGAGGAACTTTTTGACATGTCACCCTACTATGCCAGAGGTGGACTGCATTTTTGTCTTCATGGCAAGTTCCAGTGTTTGCCCTTTATCATGATGGCAGTGCTTAATGCAAGGAGTTTAAATAAGACAGTACCCAAACTCGAGGCTTTCCTGACCCTCAGGTACATCCATATCATTACTGTCTCTGAACATTGGTTTCACCTTATTGATAGCACTCCCTCTATACCTGGGATCAATGCTTACCATTCATTCACACCCACCAGAAGCTGCAGGGTGTCTGCATATTTATCAGACATCTAGTTTTCTCAAAACACATTCCACACAATATCAATCTTGAGCTTTTTGAGACACTGTTTTCTCTAAACAGAACCAACTTTCATATCATTGTGAATTTTAAGTCCCCTTCAATACATCCTAGTATTCATGTTTTATATCTAAATTATTTGGAAAAGATATATGTAGAATACAAAACACTGCTTCTAGATATCTTTAACAACCCTTCTATCAACTGACATACCTATTCTACAAATAAGTATACACAGTATTTCTTAGAGTTTATGAATGGCAGTTTCTTAGAGCAAATCATATACCACCCCATCAAGGGGGAAAACATTCTTGATATTGTCCTGAACAATATTGCCTACTTCTGTACCCTGTGAGTCTTCTCTCCTTTGTGGTTAACTTTAACCATCGAAATGTGATGGCCCTGAAACCTATTACATTCAGGGACTATTCCAAAGCAAACCTCCTGTTGTCCTCAGATAACAGATACATTTCAAAATACTCCCCTCACTAAACCTTTTACTAAAAGGTGCTATGTTTTCCTGTCACTTCTACTTGCATCTTAACTGTATAGAAACATCCAACTTTGTGTGTCACAAATACAATGAGAAATTCATGAATAAACCCTTATTATGGAATTTCCATATAAATAGATGATGTAATATAGGGAAAAGGCTACTAGACATATAAAGGAAAAAGATTTACAGCAGGTTAGTAAAGGTGTTAAGCACTCTATTAGAAAATGTAAGTCGGTTAATGAATTAAACATCACTATTTCTGCTAAAGACAGTAATAAAGCCTAATTTAAGGGTTTCAAGAATCTTCTGCTCAAAACTGATATCTAATGGTTCCAGTTCTTCTGATACTGAGACCATTGTCAGCATCATTACCTATAAGCTCAACTCATTTCACCCTACCTACACATCTCTCAGTTTCACTCCACAGCATACTTGACCACACATCCCACTGAATTTTCCTTTGATTAAGTTTTAGCAATTATATCAAAGACCATGGGCATCACATCCAAGGGTCCATACAATGTACTTGGGTGCTTTCTAGTAAATGCAAATGCAGCTTTGGTCATCTACTTCATAATGTGTTTAACATTAACCAATCCACTGGTTATGTAGCAGATACTTGTGGACTCCATAATAACCCCTCTACATTAACATGGCCCCATCACAGATGCAGGTAAGTACAGGCTCTTAAGTCTCACCAGTAGTATTTGTGAGGTCATGGAATGTATCTTAGCATAGCTCAAACATGATGATGCAAAGAATGAACAGCCCTTTCATCTTAATCAGTTTGCCATTGTTAAAGACAGATTCTGTCTACTCCATTTAATTGATTTCTAGTGTTACAGAAGCCATATTTTTGGACTTCTCCAATCACACTGCTAATCTGAACATGATTCAGGCCTTCAAAATGATTGTCCATGAAGATATTACTGACAAGTTTACACAATTTCACATTAATTTGAATGTTGCTCAGTGGATGGCTGGCTGACACATGAACCCAAACACCTAAAGTAAACAATACGTCTTCCACAAAAAAAGAATGTCACCAGTGAAGTTCACCAGGGGCTTGTCTTGTGCCCATACCTCTGTGGCATCTACTTTAGAGGAGTAGAAATGAATACTTGATGTTAAGGAAGCAGTTGGGGGGATGTTAATGCAGAGCTTGAGGGTCTGTGGCTCACTAAATGTGCCAATGACTACAAACTGGCTGCAATCATATGCTCCCCTTTTAACACTCACATCCTTCTGCATGTTCTTGATTAGACTAATTATCTGTGTCCTGACTATGAGCTACAGGTACAGTTTTAAAATTCTGAGACATGTAAGTCTAAGTCCTGGAATAGTGAGAAAGAGGGGCTTAAATATACAAACTTCAAGACTGCTGCCTCAGGATACTTCCTTTTCTCAGAGGTATGTTGATCATGGAGTTAGGATATATAAGTAGTGAGTATGTAGGGGTTACAGGAGAGCTTGCCCTCGACTTTAAATGAGAGCAGTGGTTGTTGGCATTTCCATTCTCCTTTTCATTTACTGTTCTCATAATTCTGTATCTCACAATTATGGATTTCATAATTACAAAAGGGAGCTTGGGCTGAGGCGTAATGTCAAAATTTGTAATGTGATTTTGTTCGGCGTGCAAGAATTACCTAGCTGATAGCATACTAAATGTATATTAAAGACACAACCCTTAGAAAGTAAGCCAGTCATCAGATATCTGGGTACTTTTGTCAATAAATGCACTATTTACCACCATGAATGAGTTACAGTCAGGAAATGGTTGTATCTTGCATAGCTAATTTCCAAAGTCATATCCTCAAAGAATAAAGAAATCATAACCCAGTGTATCTCCTATTTATGTAATAAACTCCCTTTACAGAAGAGTATTAAGTAGGTCATCTGGTATCCTGGGCAGTTGCTCAGACTGACATCCACCTTAACCCAAAGTTGAAGAGCAAAACTGAAGAATGGAAAAAATAAAACTTGTATAAACTGAAAAAAAGTTAGAATAAATTACATTGTTAACTGTAACTTTAGCAAATTCTTTGCTACAAGGAGCTTGCTGCAATTACAATCTTAACAACTACAATTGCAGCTGCAGTACTGGCTGTGATTATTACCCTACTTCATAAAAGAATGCCAGTATTGCATTCACACCTCACTGACATCTGCGTCCCCTAATGTCTTGCTCTAGGGCTGCTACCTTTTTTCATCTACCCTAATTGCATCTCTGCCCCACAAGTCAAGAAAAACATTGCACTGGCTGCTTTTAAAACTAATTTGAATGATTGGATGGGTAATCATACACTCACCCCTTAAATGGGGTTTCTAAACTTTTTCCAAGTATATTAACTGGCTAGGCTTCTCAGTGGTCTTCTGGGCTACATGCCTGCTGTATAACTATGAACATTTTAAGATATAGTGCCATATTCCACTAGATTGATTTGCAGTGTCCAGACATTAAAAATTGCACCATTAAAATGAGCTATCGAAAGAGGAAATTCTCTTACCCCCATGAAGATCAGTATGTATGCATACCTTTAAGAAGCTTGCCATGGGCTTGCACAAGTGTAGTAATACTGAGAACGTGCGAGCCTGACTTCCATTTTGTAGTAAGCTGTTGAGCTGTAAGCATGCATGTCTGTGTAGTCTGTCAGTTAATCAGTTTGTTTATATTTTGTACTGCAGCATGAAAACAAACTACCCCGCCTATTTGTCTTCAATTATAAACCAAGACGAGTGACATGGTGTCAGAACGGGACCCAGAATCAAGAAAAGGAGGGACTCAGTTAATGTTAGAAGAATATAGAGGAATTGATCATCCCTACTGCAAGTACAACTCGTAAAACAGGTCAGAAATGAATTCCAGGTACTAAAACTTGTTTAAATGATTTCTTACTCAAAGAATATAAAGCGAAGCACTCAGAATGCTCAAAATGAATTTCTAGTTAAATGAAATGTCTGAAACTGCAACATATTGATAAAAATATTCAAAATAATTATGAAAATGTTTGAAACAATGTCTGAATTGCATAAAATGTATAAAATAAGAAAAACTACCACATCTTTTGCTATGTGCTACTTTTTCACATTAGCAAAAGCTATTTGTGATATCCGAAGTGTATGAAGTGTTCACGTTTGTGCAGTATTATAGTACAGTTATTTTGCAAAGTACAGCCATTTCAATGCATATTTCACAAAGTACACTATTTCAAAGAGTTTTTGTGCATTTGAATGTTATTATAATTACCTCCTGTGTGTGCATGTTCATACATAATTACAGGGGCCACATTTACAGTGTGTTTGGCCATATGTACACAATTACAAGGGCCATATTTACAGTGTGTTTGGGCATACTTTGTTGGCATGGCTGAAGGCTTTTGTAGACCAGCTCCACTTGTATTTGGTAATAATATTGCAGAGAACTGGAGAGTGTTTGAGCAAGAGTGCAATATTTTCATACAAGCTGCATTTTCTGACAAAGATGCACATACAAAGTCATTTATTTTGCTTAATTTAGCTGGTTCAGAAGCCATAGAAAGAGAGCGTTCATTTGTGTATGCACCTGCTGTGTTTGCAGGGGAGGGGGAACCATCATATAAAGGTACTAGCTGAGTCAAGGGAAGACCCCGAGGGCTTAAAACACAAATTTAGAGAAATGTGTAACCCCCAAACAAATATTATAATGGAAAGGCACATATTTTACACAAAGGATCAAAAGCCTGGGGAAACTTTTGCAGCATATATAACTGGCTTGAGAAACACAACTAAAATGTGCAGATTTGGTGATTTAAGGAATGAGTTGATAAAAGACAGACGTGTGTGGTAATAAAGGTGATGCTGTGAGAAAGAGTTTGCTTCGTGACAGTGATTTAACTTTGAATAAGGACATTGAGATTTGTCAGATATATCAGCTCACAGAAAAGCACACAAGTATGCTTACAAATGAGAAATGCATGCTTCCAGTATCATTTAGTGCTCATGTTGATAGTATGTAGTATGTGATTAAAAGAAACAGGCCCAAGCACAAGGCAGCAACTGTGAGCCCTGCAACAGTCAGTGGGAAACCCCATAGCTTTCTAGCAAATTCCAGAGCATGCACAGTCTCAGTGAAGCACAAGGGTGAGTCAGCAAACTTAAAACATGTACCCTCACCTAGCCTCATAGTCAACTGTCATAATTGTGGTGGCAATCATGTGTCTAAATGAGAAATGTTTTTAGCTTTTGGTCAGCAATGCCACAGATGTAAAAAGTGGAATAATTTTCAAAGATTTTGTAAATCAGAAGAGGCACATTCTTTTATTAAAAGGGAACATTCTAAAAGATAAATTGATCAGTTAGAAAGCTGTGACCCTACTTTTTATGTTGATGGTGTGTGCTTAATGAAACAGTCAATGCAGTAGATTTATGGGCAAAGAATGAGGTATTTTGTACTGTTCTGATGAATGGAAGACCCATAGAGCTCATAGTTGACACAGGTTCAAAGTGCAATGTTGTCAGCAGAAACAGTTGCTAGCGTATATAGTGGTGAGAAGCTTGATTTAGCAAAGTGTTCAAAGCTTCTTGCTTATGGTGGTGAAGAGATTCAAACTGAAGGTTCAGTAGTGCTTTCATGTTACTCTGCTGGGAACAGCTATGACTTGCAATTTTACATAGTCAAAAGGCACGTACAGTCATTATTAGGCCACAGAGATGGTTTAAAAATGGGACTACTTTCATTTAATAAGGAAGTCCACCATATAAGCTTAAAATACCACAGTCTGTCTTTTCTACCTATGCCAATCTTTTCAAAGACAAACTAGGTAAACTCCCAATTGTATATTCCATGAAGTTAGACCCAGAAGCCAGCCCAGTTGTCAGACCAGTCCAGAAAGCTCCAGTAGCTATTCAGAACAGAGTCAAAGCTGAGCTAGATAAAATGGTGCAGCAAGGTATGATTTTTCCAGTTGACGAAAAAACTGAATGGGTATCTTCCATGGTAGTAGCTCATAAGAAAAACTCATATGATATCAGAATATGCATTGATACAACAGATTTGAACAAAACACTGAAAATACCTCATCATCCAGTGTGTTCAGTCGAAGAAGTCACTGCTCTTATGCCAAATGCCACAGTTTTTTCTGTTTTGGATGCAATAAGTTCATTTTGGGAAATTCTACTTGACCAAAAATCCTCATTGCTAACCACTTTCAATATTCCTTTTGGCAGGTACACAATTTTGAGAATGCCATTTGGGATAAATTATGCCAGTGAAGTCATCCAGCATGCCATGGAACTATTTTTTTCTGATTATCCATGTGCTATTATAGTAGATGATATTCTAGTAGGAGGTAATGGTGAAGCCGAGCATGACAGAAACCTCAAGAAAGTTCTGGAAAGAGCACATAAAGTGAATCTTAAGCTGAATCCTCTGAAGTCTAAATTCAGGCAGTTACTTATGTTGGTCATTTGTTTACCAGTTCAGGCTTATGACCAGATCCTTCCAAGCAGACAGCTATTCTTGAGATGCCAGCTCCAGACAATGTTCAAACCTTACAATGTTTTCTTGTTATGGTTAACTATCTAGGTAAGTTCATTCCAGACTAAGCCAACTTTCAGCACTGCTGAGAGAGTTGACACACAAAGATGTATCCTGCTCCTGGTTAGCACAACACCAGAAAGCATTTCATGTCCTGAAACAGAGAATTGCCAGTCCACCAACTCTCAGATATTATGATGTTCGCAAACCAGTTACTCTTTCTTGTGATGCTTCAAAATTTGGTCTTGGTGCAGTCATTCTTCAAGAGAGTAGACCAGTAGCCTGTGCATCCAGAACTCTAACCCAAACTGAGATGCAGTATGCGCAGATAGAGGAAGAGCTCTTGGTGAACGTGTTTGCATGTTCAAAGTTCTATGATTATATTTATGGCAAACCCATTCAAATCAAAACTGATCACTGACCTCTAGTCACTATTTTGAGAAAGTCTATGCATACAGCTCCTGCCAGATTACAACACATGATGTTGAAATTGCAAAAGTATCATTTTAATCTTGTTTACACAAAAGGCAAACTTCTTTATCTTGCTGATACTTTATCCAGATCACCCAGAAATATCACTGAACAGCATGAGAATGAGAAACTTGATTATGAAGTCATGGAAGTGAGAATTTTTTTCTTCCACACATCTTGATGAGCTTAGAAGTCACACATCCTCAGATCCAGTTCTTCAGAAGCTCAACCACTTTATCAGTCCAGGATGGACATCAAACCAATCTTGTTTACCAGCAGAAGTGCAACCATATTTTCTTTACAGAGATGAGATTTTGTTTGACAATGGTATCATCATGAAAGGTCCAAAAATGATTGTTCCAAAATCTTTGCAACAAGAGTACATTATTATTTTGCATGATGGCCACCCAGGAACTGATTCTACCAAAAGAAGGGTGAGAGGACTAGTATTTTAGCCTTCTATGTCAAGGGACATCAAGAGAGTACTTTTCATCTTGTTCTGTATGTAATAGTACTAAGCCACAGTGACAGAAAGAACCACTCCAGCTAAACCAGATTCCTGAACTACCTTTGTCGAGAGTAGCTACAGCCATTTCTAAATGGAATGGTCAACATTACTTGGTGTTAGTAGACTCTTATTCAAATTGGTTCAAGATTGCCCTACTTCCTAATCTGCCATCCAATACTGTCATTACTAAGATGAAGCATCATTTTGCAGTCCATGGTATTCCACACAATGTTATTTCTGACAATAGTGCACAGTTTACAAGTCAGTTCAAAAGATTTGCTGAAGTGTAGGACTTTATTCATGTTACAAGTAGCCCTGAGTACCCACAGTGAAATGGTTTGACAGAACGTGCAGTTCAAACTAAAGAAGTCAAAATGAGACAATAGTAATGTTTTTTCTGAATCTTCTGAATCTCAGAAATGTTCCTCATGATAAAATCTTGGTTCACCTGCACAGAGCCTTCTGTCAACCCAAACCAGAACCACATTACCAATCAGCAGTAATCTATTAGTTCCATTTGTTAAGAACAACAAATCAGTGAAAGCCCATCTGTTAAAGAAGCGCTTATCCCAGCAAACCACTCAATCCATTATGAGAAGGGGAGATAGTGAGGATGCAGATGTCCAAAGGTTTTGATTGGATTGGTTTCATGAAAAGTGTATGCCCACAGTCAAGACCGTACATTGTGGAATCACAAGGAGTAGAATTTAGGCAGAATCGGAAACATTTGGTATCAGTGTCTGAACCTGTATTGCAGCATCTTGCCTGTAAAAAAGACTCTAGATCTCAGAGTGAGTCATCCAGGGTTCCAGTTCCAGAGGCCATTCCAGTAAATATCCCTGTTCCTGAGAGGAATCCCAAAACTCCTGAAGCAGGTTGTTCACCAGTGACTGTCCCTGTTGCTAAACACAGTTCTAACTGCCATATCACTAGATCAAGTCCGATTTCCAGACCGTATTCCAGATACACAGCAACTTGAACATGAATGTTGTGTTTATGTCTTACTGTTTGTATAATTGCATGTCTTTTTCAGATGCCATTTTATTGTGGGTAATTCACTAAAGAGGGAGGATGTAGATCAGTATGTATGTATACCTTTAAGAAGCTTTCCATGGGCTTGCATATGTGTATGAATACTGAGCATGTACGAGCCTGGCTGCCATTTTGTAGTAAGCTGTTGAGATGTAAGTATGCATGTCTGTATAGTCTGTCAGTCAGTTTGTTTATATTTTGTACTGCTGTTATCTATCTTGATGTGTTTCTATGTAATAAGGCATATAAATTAACTACCTTGCCTCTTCGTTTTCAATTATAAACCAAGGCGAGCGACACCCCTCAAAAATAGTTAGTCTAGAGATGATTACATGAGTGGCAGATAGCAGGACAGGTACTCCATGTAAAGGGATATGAGGGCTTTGATCACATAAAAAGGCTTTTAGTTTAAATGTGACTGAAAACTTTTTTGTCATTTATTTTTTGTTCTGAAGTGTGTTTTTGTTTAGTGCCTGCTAGCAGTTTATCTGAAGTCTTTCCAGAGCAGCCTGAAAGCTTTCGGCTGATTAAATATCTCAGATCTTATGAGTTGAAAATAAACCCATGAATCTACCTTCAACTAACAAGGGGGAACCAGCAGCTGCTGTGAGTGTAGGAAGATGTAGGCATACTCAATATGCCATTGCATTGGCTAAGAGGCAAAGCATAGCACACCCACTAACCACTTAAGGGGCTAAAACTTTCATCCTATGCACATACATATAGTAACACTGATGCCAGGCAGTGCTCACAACATTTACCTACCCATGTGATGGCTGTGTACTGCTAGCATCAGACAGAGTCAGCCCTGAACTAAAACTATTGCAACCACTGTATTTGCAAGGTAAGTGTTGAACCTGGAAGTGTATTGTGTAATAATACGAATGAATGGCATACCCTTGCATGTTTTTACTTGGTAATGTAAGCATTTGAAAGTTGGTTGATTTGTGCAGAAATGACAGCAAGTGACAGCAGAGATGTATGTGAATACATGTACCCTCTATCAAGTAGTAGGTCTCAGGCATCAAAAATTCACACATTTATATCTCTCAAAAGTACTGATGGTCACCGAATGTCCTCAGTTTGGCATCATACTTTTGTACTGGAAAATCATTAAAGACAGAAGTTAGAAAGCAATAAGATACATTTCAGTTTCAGACTTCACAATCCTCAGAAGATTATTAAAAATACTGATGCAAAAAATGTTTGAGTCTATCAACTGTCTAACTTTCTAAGACCAAAATATGTCAAAAGTACAATTAGCAAAACAACATCACAAACACAGATATACAAAGCACTAAGTCAGCTATGCACCTTGTTTTTCTTCAGTTTATTTGCTTGTTTCTATTTACATATACTGAGATGTGATTATTTGGTTCCCTGTTGAAGTGAGAAGCGTGAATCTTGACCCTAGCTCTTCTCCTTTAAAGTTCTCTTTTGAAGTGGGCAAGTCATCTGCACCCCCACACCTCTCAGACTTATATCTACTAACTTCGAGATGGCCATACCTCAAAGAAAAGGAAATACTCAAATTAATACACAATCCAGTCCTACAACAGTCTACACAGTGTGTCAGACATCACACCTGCCATTACTTGAGTTGAAACAACATTTGTCTATTTGCAGGAAGTTATCATATTTAGTAAAAGTGTATTTTCAATTCAAGTAGTTGGGTAGGTTTGGTAAGAAGACTAGAACTTAATGTAATGTTCGTTTCCAAAAACAGCAAATGAGCTGCTATAGCCTAAAGGCAGTTCACTGAAAGGTAATGATTGGGTTAGACAGATAAATTGGTGATACGTTGCTACAGAAGCTATTAAAAATGTACTGAAACAGACATGCAGAAATTATAATAGCAGCACATTAATGTAAATTATTTTGTAACTTTACAGGGAGCATGAAGTTAGATTTAGTGATGTAGTGTTTAATCATTAAGATGAAAAATTGTGAGCCTGAGATAACAGGAAACATGTAGATACATTCAGTAGTAAGAGAGGGAAGTCAGTAAAATGAGTTACAAGTATGATATCAAGATACTGAAATGCTGATAAGTTAACGACAGAATTTTGAAAACAACAAATGTTTTGGGCTTCTAAGGGTAGCAGAGAAACAGATGAAAATGTACAATATTATGATCAAGCAAAGACCTGTGTAATAATGGACTATATTGAACCCCACCGTGTCTTCCGTGAAGCTGATAGAATGGTTATACCAGCAGAGTACTATCACAACTACTGTGTCATTCAGATATTACACTGGAGATGAGACAGTTTCATATCCACTCAATTGTTTAAACATTGGCTCTAGATGTTTTGGTCAGATTGGTTGATATGACACATCATGTAAAAATCAGAAAATGGGGGTTGATGATGATGTTGATGATAGTTTCCTGACAACAATTTATACATGCAGTGGATGTGATAGTAGTTCTGTGATCAACTTAATGGGGGGTTTGTATTAATTTGTTGTGTTATTAGTGCTGCTACTCCCCTTACATACTCACATCACATACCTTTAAAGCAATCTTTGGTATTTAGGAGTTGAACGGAGCAGCAAACCTCCTAACAACTTAACAATCTATTTATCTAAGTATCTTATGTAATCTACCTACTGATTTA
>NC_056744.1:224834233-225026733 GCF_019279795.1 Protopterus annectens
GGGAAGTGAATGCTGCACAAGTGTAACCTCATTAGTGACCTTAAAATAATGGCCCATGAGACAGCATCATATCATGAATCTCTACTGATACTTGCAGGCATTTCTCTAGTATCATCCTATTGATGTCTCTAGGGGTCTAATACTGTATTTTCATATTTATATTAATGATTTCAAAATACATGCTATATGCAGTTATTGAAATACTTTGGCTAGGATTCAAAAAATTAGCAGAGCAATGCAAAATAGTGTGCTGGGCAGCAAAGATCAGAATGCGGGTTGATTCAAAGATATGGACAGCTCCTTTGTACAAACATGAAATTGTGAGGCTGGCATCATACACTAATGACTGCACAATGATATAGAAATGAGGAACATTATGGTAAGGCATGCACTTGTGAATGCAAATAAGGGTAAACAACATGGCAGAGTGATTTAAAAATGTATAAACATGACTTCCAGTGAGTTTGTACATTATGATTTCTCAGATTTCACAGATTATGCTATTATTGTACTAGCAGAAGGCATAATACACTGACAGTACATGTTAAAGGCCACCCTCACAACCAATGTCCATGATGGGGAGTATGGTCATTCTCTGTTTTGCAGAAAGATTTGACTGTGCGTAACATACCGTCATCTCCATCATAAGGCCAGAGTCATATGATATAGTGTGGCCAGACATGCACTGGTGCAGCTAGTGGACATGTGCTGTCCTCAAGTGGTGTCGTGTAGGATGCATAAAATACTAATATTATATGTGCAGTTTTAAAAATACAGGGACTTGCCAGTGACCATCAGGGGACACTGGCAAGTCTCTTTAACAAATAATAGAGAACAACTGCTTCTAGAAGACTATCATAGCCTCTACATCTTGTGATTATTAAATTCCTGATCTTTGAGCCTAGAGGGGGCTCTAAGGAAGAACAAAGTCAGCCTGGAATGTGTCCCTAAAACCATATAAAGTTTAGGAGCTATTGTCCTGCAAATCTAATGGAATTACACTGTGTTGTTTGGGGCAGAGTGCAAGCAGTATTAGTAATGTACTGTTTGTTTCTGGCTATCTTTGGAAAGAAGCCAAGTACTGTTTGTTTTCTGGCTGATTTAGGAAAAAATCCTTAAATTCTATTGACTGACTTGAACTTAACTCAGGATATACTATTTGTGCATTATTGACTGGATTTTGTACACATGTATTTGTTGATTAACTACAACTGTAATTGGATTTATTTTCTGTACTACTGCAAGAAAGCATTTTTCCTGTTTTGTAGATAAACCTCAACTTAAAAGTTTCAGAGACTATTTTTATTAATACAAACACTGCAAAATGCTGTACTGGGGGAAAATGTGGGCATAGGAGCAAATATTAAGCCGCAGTGGTGCAGCGGTAGCATTGTTGCCTCACAGCAAGAGGTTCTCCTGTTCGATTCTCGGCTGGAGTTCCTTCTGTGTGGAGTCAGCATGTCCTCCCCATGGTTGAGTGGCATTCGAAAGACATGCGTGAATGGGTGTGCCTTCATTGTAGGTTTTGTGTTGGGCTGGCAACTCGGCACCATCAAAATCTACTGCCAATCATTAGCAGACTGGAGTTCCGCTGTGGCGACCCCTAACCGGGAAAAGCCAAAAAGACAAACAAGGAGCAAATATCTGTAAACTGAATTTCCAGAAGATACCTAAAAGCCAATGCTCTGTCTAATTTGTTTCCCCTATCCCAGAAAGGAATGTATATTTTCCTGAGTGAAATGCTAAGTATTAAAGTAACCGACTGTTAAGATTATATGGACTTTTGGCAACACTCAGCTTTTCTATGTTAAACTGTATTAAAAAAACCTTGGAGTCATGCAGGGATTTGCAGTCCCTAAAGAGATCCTCTTGATAGTGCAAAGGGTTGCTTTTTCTTCTGGTGACATTTTATTTTTGAAGTTAAAAAACTTCTGTGTACTGAAACTGTAGCTCCTTCACTCTGTTCAGAAGGAAAAGAATACTTGTAACATCAGAGAACTCAACTAAAATTTTCAGGAGAGAAGTGCAACCATTGACCTACACCTGCTTAACCTCCAACAACTGTTATCCTATATAGTAAAACAATCTTATATCCTATAGAGCAAAACAACCATTCACCTGCTGGAAGGTACACCTCTGAAAAATTGCAGTCCAGATGATGTTGAACCGTATGTAGTAACACTGGAGAGATATGTGGCTAGAAAAAACTGTTATTAAGCTGAGTAGGAAAGGATATTTTAAGTAGTTATAACTGAAGAGTCACTAAAAATAAACATGGGCCTTGATGATGAGAACGCACACAAGTATCAGAAATTGAAGCAGGAAATTTCGGCTGTGGATGGAGCTTTACCCAAGATACGGTCATTTAAATTTCACAACTGGACATTCAGTATGGTTAGAAATGTTTAATGTAGTGTCTATTTTACAACTGTGGCTAGAAAGAAATGCTAGAATACTTCGATGAATGTAAGTTTAGTAATTTAAGTAATCCCTATTAACTTAAGAAAATGGGCCTTCAAGAATAATCCTAAATCTTCTGAACAACTAGCCATTTTAGTAGGCAGACTCTTGATCACTGAAATGACAAACCCCAAGTCAAACTTGTGTAGACCATGGTTTGACGATAAGCCTTCACCTAACTGCTTCTCCTGCAAATGCGAAAAATTTTACCACCAGAGTTAGTTTGTTTTAATTGCTCTAGAAAAGAGCACATAGCAAAATACTACATGGTTAATGAAACTGTAAAAACGTTTAATGCTGGCCAACAAGCTGTATCTGAAACTGTGTTTCATTTATTAGTTCTGTTGCCTAACTTAGGATATGAAGTGATAACTGGCCAAGAAGAGGTGAGGTAATTTTAACCTGATGCAGGATCACAAATACATAACCTTAGTAAATTAATGGTTAAAAATAGAAAACATAAAAGGAAATAAGGTTTGGTTAAGTGGAAGCATTCCAAAAATTTGATACTGAATTCTACCATAAAACTCCAGTTATTCAAGTATAAAAAAAGGTCACTGTGGAAAATGACAGGAAAGACCCATAGATGAGAATACACTAAGGAGAACTGAGGACGAGATTGTTGCATTTCATACTGAAGGAGAAGTAACAGGGGAACTTGAACAAAATGATATGCTTTTTCCTGCTACACCAAAGCACAGAGAGTCAGAAACAGATGCAGGACCATAAGAATAATGAAAGTCAGGTGAATAATGAAGTAGAGAAAGAGAATCTACCAGTTCCCCAACAAAAGAAAATTATTTTCATGAGTTACAGAGGATGAACTAGATGAAGGGGAAACACCTATATCTGTAATTAAAGAAGAAGAAAAAGCCACAACCTCCATTTCACTTCAGAATACTGAAAGAAATGCTAACCTGGCTAACCTTCTGATATGCCATTTTGGTCTCAGGAAGGCAGAGTGGGAAGACAATGCAGTAAGGAACTAGAAGACCTAGACAGAACAGAGTAAAAAGGGGAAGCAAGGGAACACAACAGACCCTCTTCACACCCACATTGTGAACTAAGAAATGGCTTGTTCTACAAGGTAACTAAAGATAAAGAATAGATTCTACAGCAGTTATTAGTCCCAAGACATTTTAGAACACACCTAATGAAGTCAGCTCAGCTATATTTTCAATAAGCATTTAGGAATTGATAAGGACAAAGGGTAGGATTTAAGCTAAATTTTACTGGCCTAGTGCTATGAAGGACAAAGAAAATCAGTATGCCTAGAATGTGAAATGACAGCATCTATCGCTCGCAGGGTTTGAGACCTTTTGTTACCCTTGTGTATTGCGGAACTTCAACTTGAAAGAAGAACGATGAGCACTATGGGTGCATCTGTAAAGTAGAATAAGGCCATCAGTAGATCCTTTTAATCACTGATTGTGTAACAAAATGTCCTGAGTAAGTGCCTCTATGAAGAGTTAATGCCCATTTCATAATTCTACTACAGTATGAATTACTGTAAAATTTCTTACCGTCCAAGGTACCCTACTTATATCCAGAGTAATGCATGAATTTTCTTTTTTTAATGCTTTTATTTTCTTGTTTTTAAGGAAACAAAATTAAGGCAATAGGTATTCACCAGACAAATTTAATGTGAGCACTTTCGAATGCAACAATATGCAAACTTCATCAGACAAAGTATAAAAGAACCAGGTAAGTTTAAATAAACCTCCAAAAATGACATCATCATTCACTGACCACAAATTAAAGGCATATCCCTCCCTAAAAATGTATAAATCAACAATCTCATTAGTAATCATCAAATACCATAATATAATATATCCATACAAGATAACAATGAAAATAATTATAAATATAAAATCTGACAATATCATTGCCTTACATCCATTAACTATTAACGTCTTTCCAAAGACTTCAGTTTAAGCAGGCATTTTAAAGAACAAAATTCATTCAGGCCTAGATACATATATGTGTTAGCACCTGCCACCATAATTCCCTCATTTCTAATTTAAGGGACCAGGCCCCCCCCCCCAACATCCTCTCTGATCTGTTAAATCACTAAAAACAGGAAATAATGCTCAGAGTTTTCCATAATATGCTTGGCCAAAGCATTAATGGGGTCCCTTTTAGAAATACTAAACTGGTGCTCATAGATTATTTGTTTTAGATGCCTTTCAGTTTTACCAACATAGTACTGAGGGCACAGCTGACATTCAGCAAGATACACAACACCAGAACTGTTACAGTTATATCTTCCATTAATAGAATAGGTGCGAGTCCCCACTGTAAACTTATTTGAGACTTTAATATGTTTACAATATTTACAGCTACGGCATTTATACATTCCCCCATTTTTGTGAATAAACTGGGTCCTCATTTCTGACATATTCTTAAGGTTGCAACCCTGTCTATAAACAACTTTTGTGGCACAGGTATCCTATTCCTAACATTATTGTTATCAGTCAGGAAGAACCAATTTTTATATAAAATATCTTTCACAAATTTGGCATCAATAGAAAAGGGGGTACTAAATATCAGTGAGGAGTTGAACCCATTTTTGTCATTCAAGGGGCTAGCATGTTGTACTAAAACATCTAACTCCATTATATCTAGCTTATTAAGAATGGGTTTAAACCACCCTGAGTCATGTTTATTACTTATTTCACCAATTAGTTCTTCTATTAAAGAGATCGAATAACCTTGTGCAAGAAACATTCTTTTAAGTGTTTCACATTCACAAAGAAATTCATGTCTCAGGCTGGTCATATGGGCGGCCCTCATGAGTTGTCCCTTGACGACAGACCATTTCAGATGGTATGGGTGTGAGCTTTCAAAATGAAGAAAGCAATTGGAATAGGTTTGCTTACGATATATCTTAGCTGTGTAACAGCTATTAACCCTGTCTTTAGTTAATAACACATCAAGAAAGGGAATGGTATCAGTATCAAATTCATGAGTAAAAGTCCAAAATGTAGTAAGCTCAGATAAAGTTTTAACAAACTCAGCAGCATTATTACCATCACCTTTAAAAAGGACAAAAATACTGTCCAAATAACGTGTGTACCAACAGACATGTTCCTTAAATAAATCATGGTGGAATAAAATTTTGTTCTCCCAGTAAGCCATAACAAAATTTGGAAAGCTCCCACTGCAAGGAGAACCCATAGCAATTCCAGACCTTTGAAGATATATATCACGAGTGAACAAAATAAAATTATTAGCCAGAATAATGTCCAGTAAATACCCAATTAAATTAATCTCATCCCCTGGTACTCCCAACTTATGTGAAAAGTTACGAGTCCAAGAAATGCCTAAAGATTGGGGGATAACTGTATATAAGTCACGAATGTCGATAGTTAAAAAATTAAGCTCAGCATCAAATTCCAGTTTATTTAATGCCTCAAGAAAACTCCAAGAGTCACGACAAATCTGAGACTGGCCGGTTAAATATTTCTTCAATTTCATGTCCACCACTTTAGCACAACCATAAGTAATACTATTTCGGCCGTCTACAATAGGCCCAAAAGGTGGGTTACTCAGGTCTTTATGTAATTTAGGTATCCCAAAAATTACTGGTGTGCTTAGGGAGGGGATGGTGAGATAGTTAAAGGTGTCCAGGTCAACCATACAATCAATGAACAAGTCATTTAACAGCCCATTAATGCGCTGATAAGCTCCATGAAATTGATTGACAGAAGCTTTTTCATAAGTGTCAGTACATAATATGGTCAATATTCTTTTTTGGTAATCATCATCGTACATGAAAACCAAACCACCTTTCTTGTCTGGCTTCAGTACTCTAATGTTCTAAGTTCTGAGATCTTAACAACCTTAGTACATCCTTTTGATTGTCGGAAATATTAACCCCAGCATGACTTTTATATTTAGAGTGCCTCCTGCTCAAATTACGCAAATCTAATTCACATAGCTTCTCAAACAGAAGCATATAAGTATGCTTTTATTAAAGGCAAGTTATATTAATATTGAACATCTTCACTGAAAATGAATGGTTGTGTAGAGACACAGTAACTCCATTATATAACCAAGGCTAAAGAGATTGTCTTGTATGTCTAAATTGATCAGCCTTGAACCTTAGATTGCAAATAGACATGCAGCGTACTTTTACTTAGAATACTGAATATATATTATATAACATCACAAACACTAAAGCCATTGTCAGCTACATCTCATATCAATCAGAATTAAAATATGAATTGAATAGCATAGGCATTTACTAACATATTGCTGTTGGTACCTGATATGCATATAAGTAACAGGTCTAATTTCTGTCTATGAAAGTAAATACCAGGCTGTGTGCATTTGTTAATTATGAAACAAGAGCATGCTATCTATTCTTTTTAATATCCTATAGGTATGTACTTGTTAGAGACACACACATGCTGCAAAGCTGCTAGTTATTGCATATTCATTAGTATATTTCTGAATGCAGTGTTATAAATATATGGTGTGGACCACTTGAGTTGAGAATATGTCTCTATATTGGGCATGTTCTCTGTTTGAACGTTGTATATTATCTATAATATGATATTGAGTACCCTCACTAAATTCAAAGAAGCCACAATAGAAACAAATATTTATTAAAAATGGAGAATAGAAGGATGAAGAGAAAAATGAAGGAAAATGGTTGATGGTCATATAAGGTTATCTTTTCCTGTGTATGTAGAAGAGTTGACAGTAATAAGTACCAAACAATTGTGTTATAGCATATTTAAAGCCTACTTTGCTTCTCATATTTTCCAACCTTACAGTTATAACACTGCAGATAAATCCTGTAATATCATAAGGAGTATGAGTTGCTATTTGACATATGACATATGTGGTACACTAGCGATGAAATATGCCAGTGGCACTAATAAATATATAGGAATTGCTAAGAAATATAGTCTTAAACTATATAATACCAATGCCAAAAACAAATTAGTGGCATTCATACCACTAAAATATGACTTTTTGAATTAAAAGAAAACTATAAGATTACTGATAAATGACAATACAAATGTAACGTTATATTCATTGTTACGGATACTTTCTGATTTAATCAACTTGTGGCATGGTTAACTGATGCATATAATGCTTAACATTTTTTTTTTATGTATGTATGCATATATGTGTGTATGTATGTATGCATATATGTGTATATGTATATGTGTGTGTATGTGTATGTATGTATATGTATATATACGTATATATATATATATATGTATATATATATATATATATATATATATATATATATATATATATATATATATAGGTAGACCATTACAATAAATTTGATACCTATGAATGCCACTCACACTATAAGGGAGATAGACAGCAAGCATATTATTTTTAAGATGCATAACCGTTATTGCTACACAAAAGATATATTAAAATAAAAGATTTTCCTTTACAATTTAAACAAAACCAAATAGTTAAGTATTAAATCTATGTATAGTTGTGTTGCCTTAGTGTTTTATAAAATATTAAAAATAGATAAAGACTGTATTTAAGTAATCTGTAAGGACAAATACATGTATACTTAAAAGATATATAAGATACTTTTCATTATAAAACTACCATATGGCGGGGCCGGGGGAGGATGCTGAAATGCAGACTTAGAGAGATCACTTGAATGATTAGATCATTCAAGGATGAGATGTTTTTTCTCAAGGAGGTGTTTGGTGGTTGTTTATCTTATATTGTTCTCAGTTATGATCTTGTAATTTACTTTTATTGGGTGTCTATAATCTATTGTAATACTGTTGGAAGAAGAAAGAACAAGTCATTCTCTTCAAGTACACAAATCTACACATTGTTACGAGTATATGAATATGGATAAAAGCAAAGCTAATATAAATCCAATTGCAAAATGTATATCTCTTAATGTAAATGGTTTAAATAATAGCTGCAAAAGGGGAAGTCTTTATAGATATTTAAAGCTATGTGAAGCGCAACTAGTATTTTTACAGGAAAGACACCTTACACAGGAAGACATAAATAAAATAAACAATAAAAATTATACAATACTAGTAAGTTCCACCTATAATCAGAAGCAAAGGGGAGTAGCAATTTTGTGGAACAACACAACTTTAATGCCTAAAATCATAAACACGTTCCATGACAACTCAGGAATGTTTTGTCTAGTGACAATATCTATCAATGAAATGATATATACATTAGTGAATATTTATTGGATACCAGGACTAGGTGTTAAAGTGGCCAAATAACACTTAGAAGACATTGTACAATATACCAAAGGCAATTTAATCATAGCTGGAGATTTCAATTGCATTATAAAAGAAACTGACACAAATACTAAAACTACAAGTAAGCGATCACCTTTAACAAAGTTGTTATCTGAGTTTGTTGAAACTTTTAATATAGTTGACATAAATGAGTATGCTATCCCAGATTCACTATTCTTTACACATTTTTCCCATAGACATAATAATACTCTAGAATAGATAGAGTGTACATAAAGGATTTAACCTCTAAATTAAATAAAGTCAAGACAATTTCATGTCCATTTTCAGACCATAACACCATAACGTTTGTGACAGACTTATGTTTCAAGAGAAGGATATCAGTAACAAGAATACCATCTTACATAACAAATCTCAAAAATTTTAAGGAATTTTATATTAAAGAGACACAAACATTCCTAGATATCAATCTTACAAAAGATGTATCTGAAATATATATATGGGATGCATTGAAAGCATATCTATATGGAAGAGTGGTGGGATGGTATAAAAATAAACAAAAACAGTGGAATAAGGAATGAATGGAATTACAGTCAAAAGTAGATAATTTAAAGCTTGATATTCAAAATGGAAATACCAACTTAATAAAAGAACTAGAAGATACTAATAAAAAATACTCAGAGACGCTACACCACAAAACAATGATCAACTTAGAAAAAATTAAACTATGTTACTATTCAATGAACCCTAAAAACCAACAAAGAATAGCAAATAGGACTAAAAAGATTATTAAAACAAATCAGATCAAGAAAATACATAATATAGAAACCAAAAAGAAAGTATCTGATTTAGAAGGAATACTAGAAGCTTTTAGGCTATTTTTTCATAAACTTAATAATCAAAATAAGAAAACAGAAACACATTCAGTATTGAAAGCTTTTCTCAAAAACAATGTTAAAGTTAGGTTATTAGAGGAGCAGGTACAACTAATAGATAAACAAATAACAATGACAGAACTTAAAGCTGAAGTAAATAAGCTAAAATTAAATAAAGCTCCAGGTATAGATAATATCACCCCAGAAATGTTTAAATTACTATCAAATGAGGCTTTGCTGTTGTTATTGAATGTCTTTACATCAGTTAAAAATGGTAAAGACATTCCTCCTTCTTGGAAGTACACATTAATATCACCAATTCTGAAACAAAATAAAGATCCCAGTGAATGTTCATCATACAGACCCATTTCACTTCTTAATATAGATTATAATTTTTTTATGGCAATACATGCTGCTTGAATAAAACAATTACTACCACTTTTGATAGAGGAGGATCAAACAGGTTTTATAAAAGATAGGAACACTTATGACAACATTAAAAGAATTCTTTCCTTAATTGATTATATAAATGTCACAAAAAACAAAATGAATGTTATTAGCTTAAACATAAATAGCGCATTTGATTCAGTGAACTGGGATTACCTGTGGTTAGTTTTAGAAGAATATGTCTTCTCAAACAACTTCACTTTGTTAATAAAATCATTATATGAAAAATCATTGGCTTATATAAAACTGGGATCTTGTCTGTCTAAATCTATTAAAATAACTAAGGGCACAAAACAAGGCTGCCCTCTTTCTCCATTATTGTTTGCACTAGTCGTTGAACCCTTAGCAAATAATATACGTATGGATAAAAATATTGAAGGAATACAACTAGACAACAGCCTAGAGCTTAAAATTCAACTTTTTGCTGATGATATTTTAATTACCTTAAAAAATAATAGTAGCTGTTTAAAAGCATTATGGGACTCAATTCAAAACTTTCAAAACTTTTTAAGTCTTAAATTTAATGAGAACAAAACAAATGTATTGCTTATAAATACTAATAAAAAAGATCTAAATAAAAATACCATAAATATATCTCTACCGATAATATAATTAAATACTTGGGAATTATAATAACTAACAACCTAGATACTACAATTGAAACAAATTATAAAGAGACCTTAAATAATATTAAAAATCTAATACAAAGATGGAATAAATTCTTCTTTTCAATGGAAGAAAGGCTTTATATAATTAAAATGATCATATTTCCAAAAATTCTTTATGTCATACAAGCTTGCTCTTTGCCACCAGCTAAATCACACCTAAAACAATTAAATGATTTAATGGTAAGATTCCTATGGTATCCAAAAAAAACCAAGGATAGCTATGAAGTATCATCTAGATGATTGGGATATAGGTGGTATAGGTTTACCAGACATAGAAATATACTTGCATTCATCCATTATTAAAACAATATCATTATGGCTAAATACAAAATATACATCAAAATGGAAGCTAGTTCATGAGAGAATCTGGTTTAAAATCAGGATTTGTAGTAGCAAATAAGTATACAGATTTCGTACCAAACAATTTTCTATGGCTGATGAAGGAATATATGATGATACATAAGAATAAAAATATAAGTTCCAAATACATTACTTATACATTAAAAATTTTCCAAAATCTTATTACTAGCAATCCTGATATTAAAGCATGGTCATTTATTTTATATCCAGTAGCGTACACACAAGGTAATATAATAACATTTAATATGGAAGTAGTCAACATGCTTAAAGAAAAGGGATTAATATATTGGCATCAATTGCTAAACTCTGGAAAACCTCTGACAATAGACCAGATTAAACAGAAATTAAATATGGAAGATAGTTCGTGGTTACATGTACAAGAATTAAGACAGTATATATTAAGCAAACAAGTAACAATGCAACCATCAATAAGACAAAATGCTCCTAACCTTATAGAACATATAATATTACTAATGAATCAACCCATTACTGGAAAGGGATACTTATCATCTATTTATAAAACAAACAAAAAAATAAAAATGCATAATAATGACAAAATATGGAATTATTATAGATCAGTTAATGAACATGTGCCAAATGACAGAGATAAAAAACTAATTCTTCTCTCTCCAAAGCAGACATCACTTTCATTACATTGGAGACTTTTTACATGGCAATTCATACACAGATCTTATGTAACCCCTCATAAAATGGAACTTATGTTTAAGAAAAATATTGGCTGCTGGAGATGTGATTTATCAATAAAAGCAGACTGGCAACATATGTTCTACGAATGCCATTTGATTAAACCATATTGGGATAAAATAAATTATTTTCTGCAAATGGTATTCAATGATAAATTCCAGATTTCCAAATCTATTATTTTGTTTAATGCACCTGTACCCGACTGTGTGCCAAGTACAAAATATATAATCTTATGGACTCTCCTAGCTATTGCAAGGAAGAACATTACATCAAACTGAAAATCCAAAGCTTCTCCAACTTTAATCAATTCATGAATATGGTGTCAGCAGTATCGCAATTGGAAGTGAACACTATTAAAGGAAGAACTGAAAGAACTACATCATTATACGTAGCATGGCAAAAAGTAACTGAAATACTGGAGAATAATGACTGCAGCAGATTATAATCAGGAAACAAATGTATAGAAAGTCAATTATATGTCAACAATAGACACCCTTGTAAATACTTTATTTTGGTTTTAATGTTTGATATCTGTTTAGAGGTTTTAGCCTACCTTTTTAAATAATTTGTAAATACTTCATTGTCATAAATAACCTGCATTCATGTTTTTTTGTTTTTGGAAATGAATAAAAATATTTACAAAAAAAAAAAAAAAATGGCATTGTCCATGTAAACAAAGAAAATGTGTCCAACATTGTTTTGCCACCTCTCTAAGTCATTATGCAATTTGTCCATCTTGTTAAGCCAAATTGTACATTCTGGCAACTTATCCCTTTGACATACAGGAGGGCTTTTGCCATGCTGACAAGTCCATACATTATTATTCCTTTGCAAGTTTGGCCCCTGAAGGTTACCTTATCAGTATGGCCCCTATGCAGTGAAGAGTATATGATTGTCTGCATGTTGCATTTTAAACTCATTGCAAATATCAGTCATCTGTACTATGCAATGTGTGAACTTGACCAATCATTTGTCTTTTTTGGCAGATCTGTTTCTACCCATGACACAGAGTGCCATAGTTTCAAGGCACATGTTGCCCTAAAGACAGAATTAAAAAAGGGTATTGTTACACCTGTAGTCCCTCTCACCATGCAGTAGCAGTGAATACAGATACTCTGCAGATATAGCCAGATATCAACTCTTTAAACATTTACTTTTGAGTCTCATGTGCGGATGAATGAGCCATGGTGACAGGACAGGTTACCATAGAAGAAGGTGTGGTTTTCCAAGAAGTGCTTTGAAATTACTTCAGATTCACATGTAATCTCCACCCCTCATCAATACAAATTAATAAACCAGGAGTCAACATTCAAATTATAGGAAAATTCTGTGAGTTTAAATATAAACCATTACTAAATATTGTGCAATAAACTAAAGCAGTATCTCATATTATAACTGATAACAATGTTAAGCCCATCAGAGTTACTATCCAGCACAAGATGTATTATGGATCACTCTCTGTCTTAAGCTATTGCTTACATTTCATTATCTCTTGTCAAGTCTTTGATCTTCCTTGTGTGTTCCTTCATTTTTTTTTTTATTTTGCTCTGCATATTGTGTTGGAACATTGGAAATGGTTTTCTTGGCATTCTCTCTGTCTGGGTCAAACTGAGTGTTCCTGATCTGGCAGGCTGCAGGCTACTGGATCCTTGTTTCCTTCCAGTTCACACCTTCATTTTTCCAATATTCCCAATGCTTGTTGTGAATCATCAAAAACTCTGTCCCATTGGAAAATAGACTCTCAAAGATGCCGTATAAATCTCAAATTCATTTCCAGGCATCTTTGTATTGAAGAGATAAAGGCTTGCCACTGTTTCCAAGTGTGGATAGAAAAATCATTGAAAAACAAATACTCTTGTCTCCACAACTTTCAGGCTAGTATATCTCTTCCATAACAAGAAGGAAATCACATCCTTTTGTGAAATAGTTTGAAATTTAACAAATGGAAATACATACCTACACTGTGAAGGAAAATGGTGACTGAATGGAAGTGGAGAATAAAGTGAGATGAAATTTAACAATACATTCTACTGCAGTGACTGTCCTACCATCAGGTCAATTATTAGAGAGAGCAATTGGTTTATAGCTGATACTGAGCAATTAACAAAGAAGCACAAAGTAGAACAGGTTTTTTTTCATTTACTGGATACAAAAACCAGGAAACTGGGAGACCGAGTAACTGGCATATACAGTGTAATCTAATGGTTAAGACAAAGGAAAGTGCCCCACTTGCTAAGTGGTCCTTAGTTTGGAAGGACTGCTTCTTTGGGCAGAATGTCACAGCCAATTTCCAGCACATGGGAGGCATGTACTTAAATAGTTACAGTTAATGCAAAGCAGGAGTCTTCGTGTTAAACTTGCTTACATTGTACATTTACAATTTTTTTCAGTGGAAATATTCGAAAGTTGGGTCTTGTGGCAGAACTTCTGTATCAGAGTCTGGTATGGATGAAATGACCACAGATTCTGAAAGGAAAGAAAAGAGAACAACACTACTAAACTGTAATATTATATGGCGGCAATGATATTAATACTTATTCCTAGAGATGGAGAAAGAACCGTGGTGGCCACAACAATATAGAATATTTTATGAGTAGAGAGATGGCAATAAAGTTTATGAATGTAAGGCCAAAATATGTTTAGCAGGAGATATACTGATAAAGAAGCTAGAGTTATAAAGTGTATGGAGCTGTATGGAGCAAATTTTCAGAACATAGAACTACGCTGATAAGCTCAATATAACACTATCACTTAGTGGACATTCATTGGATTAACTAGTGTGTCAAGAGTGTTATATATACCATAACACCAGCAACTGAAATTACATTCATACTTGGAAAAGGGCACAGGATTAACATACATAAAACGTATATGAGCTGAATGAAATCTATACAAATGCCGCATACTACCAAGGACTTTTTATTGTTCTACAGAGTCAGAAAAAATTGAAATGTAATAACGCATGGCACATTATTGCTCTATGACGGAAGATGGTGATTTGAGTTGAAGAGGAGGCAACAGTAAGGGGATATTTAGAAATATACTCTACTATAGTGACCCTCCCACCCTCAGGTCAGTTATTACAGATAGCAATCAATTTATACCTGATACAGATCAATTAACAAGGAGACACAAAGTAGAATTGCTTTTTTTTTTTTCAAATACTGAATGTAGAAACCAGGAAACTAAAGAGACTATGTAATTGGCAATATGGTGTAATCTACTGGTTAAGAGAAAAGACAGTGTCTCACTTACTAAGTGGTCCTTAGAGAGCAAAGACAACACACAGCCACTCTCCAGCACAGGGCAAGAACTTACTTCACTAGTTACAATTAATACACAGCAAGGCTGTTCATGTTAAACTTTCTTATGTTACACAATGACAATATTCTCAGTGAAAATGTTTGAACGTTAGGCCTTGCTTGTGGCAGAGCTCCTTCAGTATCAGAATCAGGAGTGGATGATGTGATCACAGGCTATTTATTGCACAATGACAATATTCTTAGTGAAAATGTTTGAAAGTTAGGCCTTGTGGCAGAGCGCCTTCAGTATCAGAATCAGGAGTGGATGATGTGACCACAGGCTGTTTAATGCACAATGACAATGTTCTCAATGAAAATGTTTGAGATTTGGGCCTTGTGGCAGAGTTCCTTCAGTATCAGAGTCAGGGGTGGATGAAGTGAACACAGGCTACTGCACAATAACAATATTTTCAGTGATAATGTTCGAGAGCTGCATCTTGTTTATTTATTTATTAATTTATTTTTGCTGGATGCAGTTCATTTTAAAAAAGCACACAATAGGCCACAACTTATCATTAATCTCCAGTCTTCTGAATATTCAAGTTGTTACCCACTAGATTCTTTAGAATAACTAAAGCAACAACAGCCTTAATCACTTAAGCTAATTACAGCATGTAGTGAAGTAGGCTATTGGCCAGAGACCAGTCTATTTTCCTCAGGATCATATGGGGATATTTCCATTGATAAGTTCAGCAGCTTCTGCTCTTGAAGATTAAGGGGGGACCCTCAGAGATTTCCAGTGTAAGTGTAAAATAATGTGAAATGATCAATGAAGCCAGTGACTATGTCTCCAGCTACTATAAATAGTAACATGTCACTCATAATGCTGCATGATACCAAGAGGTAAATCTGCACCATGCACCTGCTTTTCACACCTTTGGCATCTGTAAAGGGCTCTGTTTAGGGGAGTGAAATCAATTTAATACTTTGTGCAGGTCTCTTACACAGGTTGACATTTCATACTTAGGTGCTGTTTGTCAGACAAATACATGTCAGTAATCACTCCAAGACATGGTCAGAGATAATAACTTCCTATTATATCTATAATAACTATATGTTATAGCACAGCCTGACAGCTCCTTTTCTCTACCACTTTTACAGTCAGCACTTTAACCTAAAACAATGCATATCCAAATAAAGCATCACTGCTAGTACCTGCTGAAAGTTAAAACTTCCCAACTTTGACTGATAAAAGGTATAATTTAATACCTATAATTGTCCAAACCTGTGTATTACAAAAACGCTTGTTTTTGGTTTTCAACTGCAGCAAGCTATTCAGAAGAATTGTATTCAAGCTAATATAATTCACTTGTAGTGCAGTCTCCGACAATATTAAACAATAATGCCTTAAGATTCAGAAATAATATTGCCACCACTGCTAATTGGCTAACTTTGTAATGCCAATTTGCAGAATGGGAATTATCCCTGATTTAAGCACAATATACTGAGAAATACTCAGTTAACTCCTAATTCTCATGCCTCTGAATCAAATATCACTGTGTCAGTTCTGACACATCTAGTATTCCCATTCCAGCCCAGGCACTCAGGTGGCATAGGCATCTTCCATTACGCACACAGATATAGAAAGAGACACACACACGCACACACATGTGCACACACGCGCACACACACACACACACACACACACACACACACACACACACACACACACACAGTGCAGTTCACCAGTCTAGTGATTACACACACACACACACATACACACACACACACACACACAGTGCAGTTCACCAATCTAGTGATTCCTCCCTTGTGGTCAAAAAAAAAAAAAAACTATTCTGCTCTCAAACTGTAGCAAACCACTTGCTACATATCTGAATCAACCCATGGGCTAACTGCACAATGAAATCCTTTCATCTAAAGGATTCTGCAGTGGAGTAAACCTTTCTGAATCCCAGGCATGGTTTGTTTAATTGCATCCCAATTCACTCAAGTCAATTCAAGTGAGTCCCACTGACCAACTATAGAACTGGATGAAAGTCTTTTTTTCTTTGATGGTCTATGTTCCCATCTCATATGTTTAATATGACAAAACAATCGTAAATCAAGTGCCAGGGTGTAGCTCCTCTTATGCATCTGCACAGTCAGTTGACCAGTCTCATTTTAAAAAGGTTTATAGAACTAGAAAGAAAATGAATGTCAACAATGAACTATTAAAAAATATAATTGAAGTATGGCAGCATGCCAACCTAATAAACATGAGACAGTGGGCTACTGTTAAGGTCATTACCATGCTTTGACCCTAACAACTTCTTGACAGTGGATCAAATAAATTTAGTAGCATGAGAGACCTGAGAAACTAAGCTGACCAAGGACACTGGGATACATTTAACAGATCTATACTGTAAACATAATTTGCAGTAATTCTATACATGACAATACTGTTAGTAATGTGTCCTTAGGGTGAAACAGCAATGTTTTTGTTATTTTGTGACATACTGTGAATATTATTCTTGTGGGAGATGTACCACATGTAAAACTACCACTGGTTACTCACCCATGAGATGTACCACATGTAAAACTACCACTGGTTACTCACCCATGTATGCCTAAAGGTTGTTATAGTGGGTGAGGCTGGCTGACCGAACTGTAGTATAAGCCAGTTTGGTGCAACTAGAAACTGAGTGCAATGTTTCCTCTAAAGACAGTAAATGCACTATGCCTTCAATTCAGCAAGTTGCACAATATCCTTTGAAACTTAAAGTTCAAAAGACTGTGCATTGTGTACTCACACCAATCAGCTGGATTGCATAGCATTTGGACAGAATTCTAGTCCTGACAGTGTATAGCCTGAGGAGAGTGCTGCACTCCAGAGATGCCAGTTTTCGAAAATGTTGCTAAACCCATTCTGCTTCTGTTGGTAGTTTCTGTAAATGTTAAAAACATATTCTCTGTAAAGGTTAAAAGGGAAATTACTATTAGATTCTACTTGCTGCATTTACTAAAACATAATTATTGGCTAAAGCAGATCAATGACAGCTTACACATTTCTGCATGCCTGAGGCTGAAATTTAGCTAAATCATTTTTCTGTTCTTCCCTTTCTCTGCAATAACAAGTAAACTCTGAAGCAAAATAAAATGACATGTATTATTTCTCAAACTGGCGTCAGACAAAGATGACATTTTTCCTCATTTACCATACTACTTTAATTAAAACAAATGGAATGTGTCTCCCACACAGAGGAAAGGAACATTTTCTGCATCCCAGTGACCTAGGTTTAATCCGTGGCTCCGGTTTCTGAAAGAGACAGCTGGGAAGAGATTCGTGCTGAGAAGTCATTGTCAGTGCACATCTTTTGGGGGGAGGGTGAGGACCAGATTTCACTAAATGAGAATTACATATTGGAGAAATGGAGACAGACAGTGGCTTATGAGAGAACTGAGGGGCAGAACAGCTCAACCTACTGGGCAAAATGGATATACTCTCTAGCACTGGAGGTTCCTTGTCTTGGAAGTGTGTTGTCTGGGGTATGGGGATATAGGGTTAAGAAGAAAACCAATCCAACCACTAATGTTACCTCAACAGAGCCTAGCCTTTACCCTTTCTGGTCAGGTAGTAGATCTGGATAATAAAAAGGCACGTGAAGGACTGCCTGGCCTTAGAACGACCAGAAAAAGAAGGCATTATCTCATGAAAATCTATTGATCAGTCATTGAGCAGTACAGCAGACAGTTCAATCAAAGGAAAATGACCGAATAAAACCTTGCCAAATTGTAAAACATTCTTTGTACAAGGTTTGTACTGTCACCCATTGCATGAATTAAGACTTTGTCCCAAGTATAATCCTCTGGTGCTTAGCTTTCTTCAAAGTTTTTTTTAGTCAATCAGTCTTAACAGTCATCTGTTTATTAACTGAAAAAAAGAAAAATGAGTCAGCACTCCAAAAAAGTGGCTAGCACTCTTAAAGTAATATTAAACAACTCCAGCGAGGAGACTGGATTTGACCAGATTTTGAAGTCTTATGCCTTAATATTATGCCTAAGTATCAAAATATCAAGAATAAACTTCAACCGAGTGGCTGAATCAGTAATAAGTATCTGTATACTGGCTGACCCCCCCCCCCATTCCAGATTTATACAGCAGCAGCAGCAAAATGACTAAGTTCAGAAGTCTTATGCCTTAATATTATGCCTAAGTATCAAAATATCAAGAATAAACTTCAACCGAGTGGCTGAATCAGTAATAAGTATCTTTATACTGGCTGACCCCCCCCCCCCCATTCCAGATTTATACAGCAGCAGCAGCAAAATGACTAAGTTCATGCAGTTCAAGTTAAAGCCCCTCTACTGCATCCCCTTCAAATTTAATCCATTAATACTGCATCATTTATGTTGTCATAATTCCCACCACTGCTTTATGTATCTCTTTCAGTAAGTGACCAGCAGTTAATCATAAGCTGCTTAGTGGCAATAAGGATGGCATTCATAGCAACATTTCAGACCATCTCCTCATCTATTTTCAGAACTTTAGATTGAGACATCCCTTTTTGCTCTCTGAGCAATAAAAAAGGCTGATTTCCCAGCTATATGAATGTCCTGCAAAATGCAGTGAATATTGTGTTTGGAAAAATGGCTGAAATTTGTTGAAGAAAATTCTAATGGTTGCAAACTCTTTATTAATTATTCTCCACAACTTCTCCTCTGTTTGATAAAAATATGCCTGACCTGTATTATAAAACAAAAGGGACTGAAAACATTTTCACTGCTTGCATCTTATCATCCATATCCATAAACAAGAGATTCCAGTTTCTCAGGTTTTGTATTATATTTTGTTTAGTATCTACCCACATGCACTTAGCTGTCTTAACAGATACCTTTTTAATCCGTACTCCTAAATACTTCATCTTATTGTGTCCCCATAAATATGGGTATTGCTGAACCAGTTCACATGTGGTGAATGGCAATAACATCCATAAAAATGAGTTTAATACTCCCATGACTGTTCTAAGGGTCCTAATCACAAAGTTGATAATTTATAAGAACCTCTTACTCACAACATGTGTAGCTTAACCAGAGGCTGATTAGGTTCATAAGTCCATAGGTAAAAACTGGGCTCACATCCCATAAGGGCAATTTAAGGGTCCTAATCACAAAGTTGATCATTTATAAGAACCTCTTACTCACAACATGTGTAGCTTAACCAGAGGCTGATTATGTTCATAAGTCCATAGGTAAAAACTGGGCTCACATCCCATAAGGGCAATTTAAACCTAACCAATTAACCAAGGTCATAACCAATCCCCAAACCTTGTGTCTATGAGGAGAAGACCTTAACCATTATGCCAAGCCCAGAAAATTATTTCTTCTGAAAATTCTCTATTAACTGTGGGCACTAAATTTCAGGAGTTCAAAAAGCAGAAAAAAATCCTTACTCCATCAAACTCATAGGCTTCAAGAATATTAAGATACCAGGAAGATAGGGCCATAATAGACAATATCTAAATATACAGAGTAATTAAGTTGAGGGAGTCAAAAATAAAGACACTATACATTTCCATTATGATAATGAGCTTGGTTTACATTTACAGATTATTGTCTTATATTATTAAACAACATACATTTTGCTAGATTAAGTAATGATGTAAACGTTTATTTGGAGATGTAACAGGACAGTGGCTCTGATGAAAGTTAAGGATGCTTAGGAACACATTTTTTTTTATTCAGAAATGCTGGCATGTTATTTTGGCCATCTTCTCAAATGTACGCATTTTTAGGTAAACCCTACTACCAAGTCCCTCTAAAATTAGTAGGAAAGTCTGTACTGATGCCAAAAGTAAAATGTATGCTTTTTGTCCATTTCATGATTACAAACTCCAAAATCTTATTAAGAAAACTTGTTTCCTTAGGATATTAAAAGAAAGTTTTAACAGCTATTGTAGGAGATGCATTTGGCAAAGGCAAAATGCTATTATTACACGCAATTATAAATGAATAGCCTGATCAGTATATCCGCAAGAAGACACAGTGGGTAGTACTTCTTAAAAACCTTTGATTCATAAACCTCACATGATTAAAACTTTGGAGCCATTTAGAACATCGAAAGCCAAAAATGGTGACCTTCAGAATGTTGAATGCAAAATACTGAATATTCAGAAAGTCAACAAATACTGGGAGCTCATTTCTGAGATCACAGTTTTGCCCTTTCTTCACTGTACTGCAATCCCAGAGTTGGTATATATAATTAGCGGGGAGTGTGTGGGTGGGGGGGGGGGGTGCAGTCAGGGCTTGCCCCCTGCAAAAAACAATATTTTATGGGTTTTAGCTTGGTTTTGATATTCTGACTGTTCAATGTTTTGAATGTCGGCTATTTGTGAAGTCAACTTTCTGACATAGATACTTAAAGCTTTGCCACTTTATATGATATTTTGGACATGACTAAAATTAACCACAATGCTACCATCAACTTTAATACACGTCTTTCTATGTCTGGGAGCAAGATGTATGAAGATGTGGCTACTACAAAACTAGTTGCCAGAGCTTAATCAAGGACAGATCTTGTATTAGTGTAGTATTTCAACCATATTACAGCATCTGAAGCTATCAATGCAACTAGATAACCAAGAATATCAGTCACTGTAAAGTTATTTAAACAGTGGGCACAAAAGGATGTTTATGCAGGGAAATGCCAATAGTCACTCCATTATGTTCACAAGAAATCAGCTCATGGGACAAATAGCTGAACATGTGTTTCATATATCAAATAGTGTATATGACAATCTTTCAGAATAAATGTCTACCTCTATATCACTTTTGGACATCATGTGTTAACCATTTCATATCACCCTATCAAAATAAAAATACCTACATTCCAGCATGTTTTCCCTAACATTTGTTCATTTACCAAAATTCAAAAAAATAGATGCAAATGAACAAATACATCTTTTACTACAATTCACTTTGCATTGTAAAATTGGTCACAGATTCCGTGGCATTCTTTTAATGCTGTTTTCAAAGAGGATTTCAAATATGGATCAAGAAACCAATAAAGCAATAGGAGAAAGAATTAACCCATGTAGGAGAAATGTCTGAAAGTATTCAATATACACATAAAGAAAAGTAAAATCATGGATACAGACTTTGGTCAATTCCTTAGTACCACTGCATATGAATTAATTGATGAAAAGATATTTACACATAACAACACAGCTTAGAATGGCTGTCATAAGGAAATGTAGGAACATTTCAAGATCTAAATAATATTCTGAACTGAAGATGGAGAATTAATTCAAGGGGATTTTGTAACGATTCAAAAAGATAATGCAACACCTCCTTGTCTGCTTTCAGAGAAGATATTCTATTAAGCAACATTTGGATTTGGATAATGAAAGCAAAATTCATGGATTTGGATAATGGTAGTAAAATACATGACCCACTGTCTGGCAGTTAGTGCAGAGTGTTAAGGTTGTGCATTGTTGTTCCTGTAGTGCAGGGTTTGATTCCCCCAGTTCTGATTTGCCTGCTATGTGACTTTAACTACGTAATTAGCCAGAATTTACTTCTAGGTCACCCTTAAGAAGGGACTGCAGACACAGTGGGCCTACCTGCTTAACAAATGGAGATTTATGTATACTTTGAGGGGCTTTGCCCCCCCCCCCACTCAAACTCACATTTAACCTAACCTCAACTCAAGATAATTGAGAACAATGTTCTAGATTCAATTCAAACTGAAGGTCTGCAACTTGGTTTTCAGTTGTAAGATCATAAGGATTCATGAAATTGTTTTCTAGGGACCTTAGTCTACTTATTATGTTTAAGTCTTTTTTTTTCTTTTTTTTAGTGAAAAGTAGCTTGAGAAATAAAGGATCCACTAAGCTCAGCTTGTAGCAAGGTCCAGAAGATAAGTAGGTTTATTTGGGTGGCTGAGGATTGTAACTGGATATTGTCAAGCTTATAGTTAACATTACCAAGAGCTGTAGGGATGTCCAATTTACAAGAATTCAGCACCCATTTCCAGTTTGTTGTGGGAAGAATAGTTAATGGATTAAAGTCCATATGAAATTTTATTTTGAATGATCCAAGAAATATGTGAGAGAAATAATGCAGTGATTAAATGATGGAGAAAGTGAGTATGAAAGTGAAAAGAAATACACATACACACACACACACACACACACACACACACACACACACACACACACACACATACAGAGGATAAGGTGTGAGCACAAGTGAATAATAAGAATGTTGTGAATTGGCTGGATAAAGGAAATGAAAATGATCTAGTAAATTAAACAATTCCATCACATCAATTATTACTTTAGCTATATTAGTATTGAGAAATGTGGTCTTGTATTTATTATGTTTAAGTTTATCTATAGCAGTACTTTGCCACCCCCCCCCAAAAAAAAAAACAAAAAATCCAAAAAAAAAACATCATTTCAGATACCTGCCATAATTATGTTATAAATGGTAAGATCGTTGTGAAGAATTATTGAACCAAGAAACGCCAATTGGCTAGAACAGGGTGTGTACATGCACTGATTAAGTGTTAGGTTATCAAGCAACAATGTCTTAAAAGTTGTATAACCATGCACTTGAGTATCAAAGTCAGCTGACAAAATTGTCATATTAGCTAATTTCATAACAATAATCAATATATCTAATTTCTGTTTATGGAAATTTGTATCAACAATAATGAGTAACCATTTATTTTGTATTGTATCTCACTAACTTTAGAGAATATGCTTTCCCTGAAGTGAGTCTACGTTAGGATCTAATTTGAAAAACACATGAAGAAAGGACTCCCTTTTTTGTGGGAAATGAATGCCCTTAAGATCCCATGATAAAAACATCAAATTATTTGCAAATATTATTACAAACGATATACTGAAACATGAGGGTTTAAAGTTACATATTAAGAGATCATTGTTACTAAAATTATTACTGATGAGAAGCAACTTGAAAGCATTATATATGTCTATCCCAGGCTTTCCCAGGCCCAACTCTGCCACTAAGTATCTAAAGAAATTTCTTAATGCATGATGAAAAAATACTTACACTTTCCCCAGGATTCAGCAAGCTCTGCATGGTGTGCAGGTATAGTGCAAGAGCTGCTGCACGCAATATGGCCAACGAGCGATCCAGGAATGAGCTCCCGGGACGTGCATGAGCACTCCTACACTATTCCTGCATGGACACCACTGTTATATGCCAATTACCCCATTTGCTGGTGAAAACCATGCAAATGAGGTGAATTAGCGATCCAGGAAGCAGGCGGGCGTCTGTGCAATAATAGTGTAACCTGCAGAAATGTATTCGGTTACTAACCAAATATATTTCTGCAAATTACAAATGGAAGCATGATAGCGCCAAAGAAAGCATGTATTCAATGTAGTAGTCATGCCAATGGCCTAATATATGGCCATTGGCACGGGAAATAGTTGCAAAATTATAAAAAATAACTTTTATTTATTTTTTGGCCGATTTCTGCTGTTTAAGAGTAGGGCAGCAGTGTGCAAACTGGATCGGCCTGAAAATATGAAAAAAGTTGGAAATAAGCTTGTAAACCCAAATCAGCATTTTGCCATGATAGCCAATGGCATGCATAAGACAACAATACCAGGGAATAGTGGTTGCTAAGGGGGAAGGCTCAGTGTAGTGTGGTAACTATGAATTAGCATTCTGTTTTATGCAAATGAGGGGATTGATACTGAATCACAGAATTCCTGTCAGTGTTAGCTTGTACCCAACTGTGTATGTGCGGCAACACCATGGTATAAGTATAAGAGGTGACCTAATAAGGGGGAGTGTCATGCATGCTGTAAGCTTATTGGAGCTCTGTGGCCTGTGTTTGCCCTTAGCTAAGCACAGCTAAGGAAGGGAGTGTGTCTGAGGCTGCCTAGCAGTGTTTACATTGCCTAAACAGGTGTGTTAAACAAACAAAAAAAACAAAAACACAGGAAATAGCAGCTGTGTTCACATCTGAACACTGGGTATGTGCGGCACGCCTCGGGGCTTAAACAGGAAGGCAATGGGAAGGGAAAACAGTAGTAGGAAGGCAATCACGGAGAACCAGCATAGCTGGCAGGTGAAATGTATCAGAATCAGCCAATTACATAGGCAACAGCCCAGCCCAGCACACTACTATAAACTACGCAAACACCTTTCACTCTTATTTTTCCCACAAACTCTACACCACTGGAATATACAGACGGGGAAATTTTACCTGATAAAACTAACAAAATGTTAGGGGTTGCTGTTGCTCTCATACATGGTGAGGATGTGAATGCTGACGACCAACCCACAGTGAGGAGAAGGAGAAGAGTGTACAGACCTAGGGTAACCTACCAGGGGCTACATGAGCTGGAGATAGTGGAGCGCTATAGGGTGGACAGGGACATTCTACAGGAAACTGTTGAGCTGTGCTGGCCACGCCTCACACACAGAACCAACAGAAGGTAACCCATCCCAGTGGATACCAAGATATGTGTAGGCTTAAGAATACTAGCCACAGGTACCTTCTAAAGGCCAACTGAGGATATCATGGGGCTCTCACAGGCATCAGCACCCAGGGTACTCCACCAGTACCTGGATGCTATGTGAGGACATGCCGGTGAGCACATATATTTCCTCAACACCCATGAGGCAATGACCAGCAATATGCATCTCTTCCACCAAATAGAAGAATACCATGCAGTAGTGGGTGCTATAGACTGCACACACACATACACCTCATAGCACCACCTGGTGAGCGGGGTAGGGTCTACATAAACCGCAAGGGCTTCCCCTCCATCAACTTCCAGGTTGTGTGCGATGCCCAGGGCATTATCTTGAATGTGTGTGCTGGCAGCTCTGGATGCTATCACAACTCCCACATATGGCATATGACACAGCTGTACAAGACATTTGCCAGTGCGGACATCCCATATGGCCACCTAGTGGGGGATGCTGGTTACGCACTGGAGCCGTGGCTGATGACACCCATCAGAATTGCACACACACCCGAACAAGAACTCCATAATGAGGCATATGCACAAACCAGAATCATAACAGACTGTGTGTTTGGGATGCTCAAGTCACGGTTCCACTGCCTGGACATATCCGGTGGAGTCTTGCAGTAGTCTCCAGCTGCAGGTACACAAATGTTCATTGTATGCGCCATGTTACACAATATGATCCTGCAGAAACAGCTGCAGAAGGAACAGCACGGGGCAAGGCCACACAGCCCCCCCACCATTGCAAGGGCCATCACTGCACAGAGGGACTCGGAGGAGGAACAACCTGAGCCTGCCCATGTAGGCAGAAGGAGGTGTGCCCAGTATGCCCAGGCTTTGGCAAAGAGGCAAGGCATAGTACATACACTAACATGGTAGGGACCCAGGGAATGACACCTCTCTCTGACTCATACATACAGTAAAAGGGATGTCAAACATGACACTACCTGTGCTTTACCATGTATAGGGAGTGTACTATGTGCATCCAACATAGTCAGCCCTCCAGCACCATCCTCAGTACTGGCACAGCCACAAGGTAAGTCACTCTTCCTATCAATTGCTGAATGAAGTAGTATGTTCTGCTACTTGTATCTATGGTATGGATGTGAGCATGTAAGGGAATCGGGTGGCTGAATGGGATGGCAGCAGAAAGTGGACACCTATATGGGCAGCATGAAATCCATAACAAATACTGGTGTCAACAAAGTAGGCAGTACTAGACAAGGTGACAAATCCCTCTGCAGTACATGTGGTGGCCCAAATGTGTGTCCATAGGACACACACATGCATGTCAGTGAGGCTCACATACCCAACACCAGCCTCAGCCAGCAGGACAGGTGTAGATGACCATAAAGAAGGCTTGCTAAGGCCTCCAATTGATAGCAATGGTGAACAGCCCCCCTCTAAACCTACACAGACAGACTACAACAGGTATGGAAGTTGTATGTTAGTTCTGAAGGGTAAGAAGTCTGAAACTGAAATGTAGGTCAATAAATCCTAGGATCTGTACTCTACTGATATGCCTCTAGTCTGCACGATAGGTTAGAATACAAAACGAAATGGAAGCCAACAGAGTACCTTAAATACCAGTACAGTCATAGCAAATGTTTACAGTTATCAGGTGTGCCTCCCCACAATCCTACGTAGAAATGCAGTAACATGTACGTCTGGGTTTAATAACAGTAGAGCACAGATTACCAGAGCTGGCCCAATTTACAGGATAGATTGTTGCATGTGTACAATATGCAGGGGTCCATGTGTTAGGTTGTTATGTGTTCAATATTATCTGGAAGTGGTCAGCATGTAGGCATGGAGGGTTGTGTCTCAGTGGCCTATGGCCAGTACTGTTGATGACAGGGCCATGTTCCGACAACTGCAGTTCCAACCACAATGCATCTCAGCAATACGCATGTCAGCAGTTGTCCATACTCACTGTCCAGATGTCAATATCTGTCACCGTCTGAAAGATGGACATGTCATGAATGTGGGCCCAGACATACACACAGTACACAGGTGGAAGTACCCTAGATAGAGTACATAAAATGTAACTGTCAACTGCACACACCTTTGGAATTGTACATACAGGTTAGCAGCACATTAGTTGTCTGTGTAGTATGGAATACTGATGTAGTTTGGCCAATCACTAGCAGACCACAAAAGGCACAGTTATGAAGTAATGAGAGACTGCCTATGTCCCCAAACAAGGCAGCATAAGGGGAATGTCCCAGGTATATCTGTGAGTCAGCTGCAAGAAGCTTGGATATCATGCATGCACTCAGCTCACCCCACCATCAGCCACAGGTTTATCACAGGTCATATCCCTGCTGTTGGGAATAAGTATGACCCCCACTTCTGTATGGGAATACCCACAGAATGCAGCATGCTGAAGAGGTGTCCCATGCAGGTGTGTCCCTAGCTGTAAGCAGCACCCTGCCAGCATCCAGACCAATGAATTAATATGGATAGGAACTATTGCTATTAACACCTCGCACACTTACCCTGTCACCACAGGGGAATCCAGTGGCTAACAGCCTGGGAATGTAGGAGTGACAGAATGCACTGGCCTGCTACAGATGGCCTGCATCACTACCAAATGTCCTACAGTCCTCTGTCAAAGGCCTGTGCCTCACCCGTACTGCCAATGTATGTTATCATATGGGGTCCCAACTAACAACATAACACAGTCCACAGAACACAAATGCAAGGCCATGTTGACAAATCCCAGTAGCATGCCCACCATGTCCTACTGCATGAACTGTGGACCAACCCCTAAATACCGCTGGGATGAAGGGACAACTATAGGGATACTTCTCAGATATCACTCCCATAATGTTAGGAAGAGGATAGAATAACAGAGTGAGGGGGGTGTAGAAGCATGGACGTCATGGGGTGTATGAAGTCTGAAACTCTGTGTGCCCATACTACCTCTGCCTGCAAACCCGGTAATGGGTGGCTGCAAACCTGCTTGTAAACCACAATGTGAAGGGGAACTGACCAGATATATGAGCCCTGCCTCTGGGTGACCTGGGTGAATCTGTACAGAAGAGAAGTATGGCCATAGCAGGATATGGCCATTCTGCTACGTCGATATATGTACAAGCAGGGGATGCTCAGCCACCACAGTACCAAGGTGGTGGACCATTTACACAGACCCATCAGCAAGTGTCTGCAGCTACCCCTCCATAATGGCATGAGTGTGCAAGAATATGTGGGGTGCAGACCACAATACCGGACACAGCTTCATTCATCTTGTATTTCCCAGGAAATAACTGTGAGCAAATAAGTATATCTGTCAGTAGCTGATGACATAATACATCACAGTGTAAAACAGTACATATGTCTGAATATCTCTGCTAACACCAACCATGTAACACAAGCAGCACAGACACAATAGTTACAGCATCCCAATATCTGTCACCCATAGTGAATCCATATTGTCAACCTATCTACAGATATCCTGCAGAAACAGGTTGCTAGCTGTAGGTGTAGAACACCAAATCCTGGACTGGAGTACAATCTACCTGGAATGGAGTCACACACTCAATACAGAAGGACATATAGGCATGCTCCTACAATTAGAGAAATGAAGTCCATGTCTGACAACACAGTGGACTACACATATCTGTCAGTTGCAGATGTCTGTGCACACACACCACATTGTACACCATTCATGCTTTGCACACATGTTGGATAGGAATACTCACACATATCCAAGGCTAACACACTATAATATGTCAAACATACACACACAGAGATGTGGGGAAGAGAGAGACAGACAGTGACAGAGAGATTTCCATCATGAAGCCTGTCCCACCCACCGCAATTCCAATTGGTCAATTTCACATGATGTGCTGATGTCAATTACTGTAGACATTGCTTTTGGTAGCCCTCAGCCCTATAGCGTCTGTGGTGCTTGTGATAACTGTGTAACATGATAGTACAAATCGGTATTCATCTAGCATTTGTATAACCAGTCCTGTCAAATGTAAAGTTCTGTGTGGCTGAGTGTTGTGTGTGTGTGTGTTTCCAGATGAATGGTTTATGGTCCATTCACACACATGACACTTCCCATTGCCCATGTTAGTACTCTTGCTGATGTCAGTTACCTTGAAATAACCCTCTGGCCAAGTCTCAGCTCTATAAGCTTTGTGTCGCTTTCAATACATGTGTAATACTGTAGAGGAGAAAAAGAGTTAGGTAGGAGTTCTAATCCCAAACATGGCCACTGTGAAACTGTGTGTGTGTGTGTGTGTGTGTGTGTGTGTGTGTGTGTGTGTGTGTGTGTGTGTGCGCATGTGTGTGTCTGGAAATGAATGATTTTGTGACCATTCACAGTCACTACACCTCCCATTGCCCTACATTAGCAAGCCTGCTCATGTCAGTCACCTTGAAATAACCCTTTGGACAAGTGTTAGCCCCATAAGCTCTGTGGTGCTTGTGATAACTGCGTAATGCTACAGTGTAGCATACTAGTTAGGTAAGAGTTTTAATCCCAGACATGGCAACTGTGAAACTTTGTGTGTGTGTGTGTGTGTGTGTGTGTGTGTGTGTGTGTGTGTGTGTGTGTGTGGTCAGTCACCTTGAAATAACCCTTTGGACAAGTGCCAGCTCTGTGGCACTTGCGATAACTGCATAATGCTATAGTGTAGCATTCTGATTAGGTAGGAGTTCTAATCCCAGACATGGAAACTTTGTGTGCGTGGAGATGAATGATTTTGAGGCCATTCACAGTCACTACACCTCTCATTGCCCTACTTTAGCAAGCCTGGTCAGTCAACTTGAAATAACCCTTTGGACAATTGCCAGCTCCAAAAGCTCCATGGCGCTTGCGATAACTGTGTAATACTATAGTGTATCATATCAGTTAGGTAGGAGTTCTAATCCCCAAGATGGCAACTGTGAAACTGTGTGTGTTTGTGTGAGAGTGTGTGTGTGTCTTTGATACCTGATTTTATGGACATTCACACTTACTACTCTCCCATTACCCCTCCTTTAGCACTGCTGCTGATGTTAGTCACCTTCAAAGATACCTGTGGAGAGCTCTCCAACAATTAAGCTCCGTGGCACTTACAATAACTGTGTAATACTATAGTGTAGCATACTATTTAGGTAGGAGTTCTAATCCCCGAAATGGCAACTGTGAAACTGTGTGTGTTTGTGTGACAGAGTGTGATACCTGATTTTATGTACATTCACACTTACAACTCTCCCCTTACCCCTCTTTTAGCACTGCCGCTGATGTCAGTCACCTTCAAAGATACCTGTGGAGAGATCTCCAACATGTACGCTCCATGGAGCGTACCATAAATTTGGAAGAATGTAATAGCAGTAACTACATAGGTATGGGTTTGAATCTCATCTGTGGCACATGTTTGTGTGTGTACATATGTATGTCTGTACCCCAAAGATTATGGCCCCATTTACACCCAGTACAGATTTAAGAGCCTGACTTTAGCAGTCCTACAGATATCATCCACTTTAGAAGTACCTGTTGCCTACCCTAAACCATGTCAGGTCAGTGGTGCATGTGATAAATGTGTAACATAATGGTCCATAAATCTTGTTAGATAGAGGTTTGAACCTCACCCCTGGCAAATGTAAATGTGTGTGTAGGGTAAAATTATTTTGGGATCTCTCACCCACTACATCACCCAATGCCAATATTTAAAAGGGCTGTTCATGTTCCTCACCTTAGAAGTACCTTGGGGCAACATCCATCCTATACGTTCCATGGTGCGTGCGATAAATGCGGTATACTATAGTAGCAATACATAGCTAAGTAGGGGACTGAATCTCAGGTTGCTGTGATTGTGTAATAACAGGATCCATTGTGGGGTGGTTTTTGCTAAATTATTATGTTGAAGACCTAGTATATGTCACAATGTCCACCTTACAAAGACAATAGATGTCAAACATTGGAGAAGCTGGTGTAGACAATCCATAGCCCTACATGTGACATTCTGTATTGCTGAAAAATATAGGCAACCCTTCTATTACTCAGAGAACACTCTCGACCCACATCTCATACACAAACACACTTGGCTAGGTAACAACCACTATATTGGTAGTTCCCTGCATATTGCCTCACGGATAGTAACCACAGTGTGATTGCAGTGGACTACATGCCTGTTGACTACAACAGTGCCACTGACATTAGAAAGTACTTTGAAGTGTTACATCTCCTGACTGAGTGTGTGTTATCCAGCAAGTAAAAGGACATGGCACCCTGTTCCATCCCTGCAGTAGGCAAATAAATGCTTACAGTGGCCTTTTTGCTATGTTCCTCACTGGATGCCTGCAACCACTGTAGAGTCTGCAAATGTAACCCACAAAGGGAATACCATGCCTTATACACATGCCCTGTATGGACAGATGCCACTAACTTCACTGAATACCTGTATCATGCTGTCAATGTAGGTGCAAGCACAACCTCAGTTACATAGCCAGGTCTCACCAAATGTAGTCAGGAATGCTACATCAGAAGATAACAATCTGTCCATACAACATGCCCCAGAGACCACAAGTACACTTCCGCATGTGGGACATGTGCACAACCCAGACAATGCCCATATTATGGAGTATAGATATCATACATGGGAAGCAGTGCACATCACTGGTCACCCACAATAGTAACCCAGATGAGTGGATGGTGAATACAATACCCACCCCTGGGCACCACTCCAGGGACTACACCCCTGAGCCATACTGGAGGCTATTGTCATGTGGCCTGATGCCAAGGTATTCCCTTTGCCTAGCCTTGTACAGCCTTCAGACCCATTCACCTACTACACACCTGTGAAGCAATGAACCTATGCATCTCAGTACTGGCAAGTGTGTGTGTGTGTGTGTGTGTGTGTGTGTGTGTGTGTGTGTGTGTGTGTGTAGTTGAATGATTTTGAAGCCATTCACACTCACTACATCCCCATTGCCCTACTTTAGCATGCCTGCTGATGTCATTCACCTTGAAATAGCACTTTGGCAATGCTTCAGCTCTATACGCTCTGTGGCACTTGTGATAATTGTGCCAGTAGCAAGCTAGTTAGGTAGGAGTTGTATTCTTGATCCTACCAACTGTGATAATGTGTGTTTCTCTGAGAGAGTGTGTGTGTGTGCCTTTGATGCCTGATTTTGTGGACATTCACACTTACTACACTTCCCTTACCCCTCCTTTAGCACTGTTGCTGATGTTATTCACCTTCAAAGATACCTTTGGACAGCTCTGCAACATGTAAGGTCCGTGGTGCGTGCAATAACTGTGTAACACTGTAATAGCAATACATAGTCAGGTAGGGGTCTGAAACTCAGTACTGGTAAGTGTGTGTTTGTGTGTGTGTCATCAGTATCCTGTGCGGGTGTTGGGGTAATTGTGTAAAGACAGGATCCAATGCAGTGTAGGTTTTCCTACATCATTATATTGAGGACTTATATGTCCCAATGTCCACATTACAAGGCCAACAGTTTTCAAACACTGTAGAGGTTGTTGACAATCCTCAGCCATAAATGTGTATAGCCATGTGCAATTACTATGTGACAGTATGGAATAGTAAACAATATAGGCAACCATTATAATACCCAGATACCACTCTCCACCCACGGATCATACACAAACACACTTGGCTCTTATTCTCTTACTCCCTTCCTTTCTAACTTTGTCTCTGTCTCTCTCTCTCTCTCTCTCTCTCTCCCTTCTCTGGTGGATGTGGAAAAGTACCATCTGTTTTGCATAGGCAGCAGCTTGAGTTTTGTAAGTAATGCTCATGATCAGCTGATGGCCTGTGCACGAATTGCAGTCCCCCACTTGCAAATTGCATGTGGAACAGCTGTGGTATCATTCCTACAGCCAATTCCATGGAAACACACTCCTATAACTAAGCACTTCATGTGAGTGTTGGACCTTTTCCTTTACTGTGTGCAGGACTTCATGTTGGTGTCTGACAAAGAGCATCACAGAGAGTAGTTGGAAATACCTCTTACAACATACACTGTGGAGACAGGCCAACAAACAGGAGGGTGATGTTCCATACATGGGGACAGAATGTAAGTATTGCTGTTCTACATTTGAAGTAATGTTGGTTTAACAGGGATTGTGTGGATATGGCTGTTCTACATGATTTAAAGTCTGGCATGAGAGTGTTATGTGGCTGAGGAAACTCTCACCTGTAGGACTATCTGCAGACTGGCCAGAGTTTGGAGTCTTACCTGTGGTGTGCTACTCACACATTTCCTATCTTTAGAAATGCAGTAGCATACTCTGATGAATGCAGTCAGTACATGGTGTCATCCATATGAGTTACTGACTTCATATCCCTCAGAAGAGATATGTCACAACAAACCCTGTTAACACCAGTAATTTTCTCAGTTTATCAGAGCAATATGTCAATATTGGCCCTGTGTTGGTGCCTCTGCCCCAAGTCTGTCACCCTTTGTCCATATGTCATACAGTAAGAGGTGCAAGTGTACAGTATATCATTATTTACTGACATCATATCTGATAACAAGCCAGTGAGATATCAGACTGCTAGACATGTTATATATAGTAGGCCTTATATTTGAGGACAAAACCTGGACATTCTGTTGCAGTCTGTACAGTAGTGAGGTCTGTGTACTTATGGTGATTGTTGACAGAGTGTCGGTATTGTGGAGCAGTGTATTGTGAATATGTTACTTGGCCTGTGTACAGACTGTGGTAGATGTCATTGTTCTTGGTCCAGTTCTATCTGACATTGTATGCTGCTTCAGTTTCTGGTACTCTGTCAGTGTATATGTTTGTAGGGCCAGACTGAGACATGTCCCATACCACAGTCAGGCATCAGACTACACTGTGTATTGGGCCAGTATATGTATGATTAGTGTGTGAGTGGCAAATATGAGGATGGTTTTGTTCACACAGACCATATAGTGTACTATTAATTAGGCTTACCATAATGTGACTGTGACTGTTGAGACTGGTTGTGGGTATGCACTTTCACACTCGTGTCTGTTACTCCATGCTGTTACATGCCTGTAGTGCCTGCTATATTTGCGAGTACATGTGTATTCCTAATAGGAAACTTGGGTCAGTGTTGTGACAGTCTGCCTGTAGTTTACACAGTGCTTTGTGACATGCCTAGCAGCTTAGTGTATTTACCTAGTGTGATGTTATGTCCAAATATTTGTCAGATGTACTGTTGCCTGGCCACCATAAGTGTTGTGTATTTCTGAAAAAGCAGTGGGAATCTGTGAAGATGTATGCCACTAACTAGTGGAAAGTATGTGGGCTTGGGACCTCTGCTCCTCTGGTTAATATGTGTTAGGACAGACAGGAGGGTGTGAATGCATCAACTGTGTGAGCTTATCTATTCATGTATTTGTGTGATATTCCCATTTTCACGGCTGTAAACATCCCCTTTGTCAGGCTTGGTCCACACGTCTTGCACTAAGGAGTTCTGTGCATACTTCTGGACTGACTAGATTGTGTCAGACTGTCCAAGTTTATTGGTCATATCTCTGCTGTATTCCACAAGATCATTACTGTAATTTGTATGGTACTTCACTATGATGATCTTATGATGTGTGTCAGTAACTGATGGCATAGATGTCAGTATCAGAAGTGACTTCCTACACATGTCTGTTGACACAACCCCTGTTACTGTAGCAACACTCTGCATTTATACCTGCAGTACTTACATCACATTCCCTTGCACTAAGAGGTTCATAGGTTCATAGGTTCGTACTAGGCTATCTGCCCTAAGGCATTTATAAGCCTAGCCAGAGTGTATGTGGCTTACACCACCCCTTAGGACGAGAATACTACGCCCTTTTAGGGTTTAGTTTACTATGCCTCTGTCTAGTAGTGACACAGAGATGACCCCCGGGGTAAACCTACGATCTCCCATCCATTCGTCGAGATTTCTCTTGAATAGAGTCAGTGAGGGGCTCTGCCTAACATGGACTGGGATTCTGTTCCAGAGTGTAGGGAGCCTCTGGGTTATGAATCTGTCCCTCCAGCACATCCTATTTATTTCTGTGTTGAGGTTTAAGTCACTTGTTCTCGTGTCTCTGATGGATTTGGATTTTCTGAGTTGGAGCATGTCCATTAATTCAGGATTGGACATGGCCTTGTACGTCAGGCACAGATCACCTCTGAGTAGGCGGTATGCGACTGAATAGAGCTGGAGTTTTTCAGTCAGGCATATGACATATGTTTAAGACCCTTTATCCTCTTGGTGAGGAACTTTTGGGGTCTTTCCAACTGCTGCAGGTGTCGGGTGAGATACATCCCAAATGGGGCATTGTACTCAATCATTGGCCTGATAAGAGAAGAGTACAGGGGCACAATGACCTCTCTTGATCTAGATGTGAAACCCTTCATGATAAGGTGGGCAATATAGAAGGTCTTCCTAACCACTTTGGCAATGTGAGTGTCAAATGAGAGGTTACTGTCAACCTGGGTCCCTAGGTCCCTGATTACCTCTTCCATTTAATGGATTACCGCCTATGTGGTAATTTGTCGGTACCTTGTTTTTCCCAAAGGGTATGACTATACATTTTTGGCGTTCAGCTTAAGGCCATGGCTCTGGCACCAATTATCCATTTCTATGAGGCCTCTCTGAAGGATGTTTGTGTCGCTGGAGTATCAATTATGGCACCCAGTTTGCAGTCATCTGCAAACTTTGTCAGCCTAATCCTCCTATGTTTGCCTGTACCTCGAAAATAAATGCCGAACAAGAGGGTCCCAGGACTGAGCCCTGTGGGACACCGCTTGTGACTGGCTTAGAGTCTGACATAGCTCCAGCAACTCTGACCCTATGGGTTCTGTCCTTGAGCCAGTTTGCAACCCATCTTGTGACATATGGGTTTACATTTAAGCTGGTGAGTTTGTCTATGATGCCCGAGTGGGGTATTGTGTCAAAGGCTTTTGCAAGGTCAATGTAGGCTGTGTGAACTGCCTTACCCTCATCAATGGCCTTAGTGACTGTTTCAAAAAAGTTGACCAAGTTCAAAAGGCAGGATCTGCCCTTGACAAAGCCAAATTGGGTAGGATCCAATGTCTGTAGGTCCCCAATGTCTTTGTTTATGAGTTCCATAATGATCCTCTCCATAGCTTTGCAGACCAGGCTCGTCAACCTTATGGGGCGGTAATTTCCAGGGTCCATAGAAGCACCGCCTTTGTGAAGTGGGACCACTGTTGCCATACGCCACTCTTTGGGTATGTATCCTGTAGTAAGGCTAAGATTAAACAGCAGCCTTATGTGTGGGTTTAGTTCCTCTTGGAGTTCATGTAGCACACAGCCCGGGACACCATCGGGTCCCATTGATGCTGGTTTTTAGCTTTAGAGAGGGCGGCTCTCACCTGGGCAACTGAGATGTTAGGGAGGCTACACTCTGCTGGGATAGTTATTTCTCCTTTTGGGGCGGGGGGGAGGAGAAATTTGCACTGAACCTGTCTGCCAGAATGTTGGTAATGTCAGTGGGTTCGGTGTATTTTGTGTCATTTTGGACTAACTCTGAGCATATCTGGGAGTTTCCACACAGGTTTCTAACATAGCTAAAGAAGGCCTTGTGATTGTCTTTTGTGTCTTTTGCGATTTTTCTCTCAAAGTTGGCCTTGGATGATTTTATGAGTGATCGTAGTTTTTTGCTAGTACTGATCAGAGATGCCTTCCCTTTTAAGGATTTTGCTCTGTCATGTAGTAGCTTCCTCCTCCTGTTGTAAAGTTTGTTTATGGCTGGGGTCCACCAGACTGGGAGCCTGCCTTTGGGGGAATGGGTCTTGGTTTTATTTGGGATTGCATGATCCATGCATTCTTGAAGGTGCCCATAGAAGGCATTTGCAAAGGATTCAGCAGTGTGGGTTGTGGTTTCCACTGGCCCAGGGGCCTTGAAGGATACCACTTCAGTCTTAAGAAGTGTGAAGTTTGCTTTTGAGAAGTTCTTCACTGTGGTCTTTTGTGCAGGGGGTGGGGGCGGGATGTGGATTTCCAGTGAGATTAATTTATGGTCTGATCTTAACAAAGAGGGATATACTTCCGGTGTGGAGCATTTTGTCCCCATGTTTGTGATGATCAGGTCTAGTATATTGTCTCCTCTTGTGGGAATGGTGACTAGTTGTTCCATTGCATTTGAGTTTATGAATTCTAGGAACCTCTGGGCTAGGGTGTTGGGGCTTGAGTAATGTTCCCAGTCTATGTTTGGGTAGTTGAAGTCTCCCAAAATGATGGTATTTGGAGAGACATTCATACTCTCCAGTGTCTTCAGGAAGGCTGTGTGGGGTTCCTGAGTTTGAGAGGGTGGTCTGTAGCATGCTACAAACTGTAAGGCAGTTTTGCCTATGGTTAGTTGCACCTGGATAGTCTCCGATGCTTAGATGCATTGCCACTAACCTGGAGGTGTGGGTATCTTTGATGAAAATGGATACTCCCCTCCTTTTGTGGTCCGGTCCAAGTTTTGGGGCCAGAAAGCATGATATGAGGTAAAACCTGATAGTGCTGGGGTGCTCTCAGGAGCCTTGAACCAGGTTTCAGTCACTGCACAGACATCGATGTTCTCCATACTGAGGAGGGCTTCGAGGGCATGCATCTTGAGGTTTAGACTTCTGTCATTGAGCAGCATTACCCTTAGTTTTTTTCCACTTGTGTTTTCTAGGGAGGTAGGTTTGTCATTTGAGCCTTGCCTAAAAAAGGCACGATGGGGGTGGCAAGAGCCTTGGCCAATATCCGGAAGCCCAGGGGTGACAGGTGCAAGCCATCCCTTGCGAAGCAGCGTGGCTTGTCAAGCATGTCATCCCAAGCAGACAGACATTGGATCCCCTTAGAATGACACCAGTAATTAAGCCAATTGTCAAAACTGATCATTTTGTCTTTGTACTGTGGCATCATTCTTGGTGAGGGTAAGATGCTGCTCAGGGTCAGGGTCATACTGGCCTGGGCTACATAATCAGAGAGCTCCTCTATGTCTCTTTTCATGTAGTCCAGGGAGGTCGTCTCAGGTCGTTCACACGGCATGTACAATGACTGAGTCATATTTGTACTTGCTGTGGAGTGACCTGAGTGCTTGTGTTATGTGGCGGATTCTAGCTCCCGACAGGCAGCTTACTGTGACCTTTTCCTTGTTCAGTCTGGTGAGCGGGACGTCAGTGTGTCTGACTATGGAGTCACCTATTACAAGTGTGTCTGGCATGTTATTTGGCCTTAAGGGCTGTGACTGTTTAGCACACTGACTTTGTGAACTATGTGTTGCATGTGCTATGTCTTGAGGTGGTGGTTGCTTGGGTGTCTGCTTTGGAGGCCTCTGTTGTTTTGGTAGATTTTTAATCAGCGCCTCCGAGTAAGTTTTTGTGTATTTATGTGTTTGGTTTGCTGTTGTGATAGTTCTATGTGAGACTGGGTTTTTGGTGTGCGTGGTTACCTTCTCCTCCTGACTGGTCTTGCCAGTACTGAATTGAGAGAGCTCAGCCTCCAGTTTGGCTATATAGTTGTGACTTATGGTGCTGAGGTATGACTCCACTACATGTTATGGGCCTATGTTATATATACATATATATATATATATATATATATATATATATATATATATATATATATATATATATATATATATATATATATATACACACACACACACACACACATAGGTATAAATATACACACACACACACACACACACACACACACACATATATATATGTGTGTGTGTGTGTGTGTGTGTGTGTGTGTGTGTGTAAATGTATGTATATATATATATATATATATATATATATATATATATATATATATATATATATATATATATATATATATATATCCTTATGTGTAAACATGAGTGTATATATACCTTCCCAGATGTATCCCACTATATTTATCTGATATGTTTATATTTAGATATAAAAACAAGACTGATTCAACACTATTTTCACTTACAAGTATTAAATAATTGTAGTAGTCAAAGCAGTTGTCACTACTATTCAGTTTGTGAACTGAATGATATAGCTGAAAAAATGAGAGACATCTTCACAGCTCTGATGGCTTAGTGATTAACTGCTGTGACTATAGTGTACAAGGTCCTGGGTTCAAGACCTGCAAGGGCTGGTTATTTTCTTGCTAGGCAGAACAAGGACTGTTGAATATAGAATGGTTAAGGCAGTCTGAGCAGCTTTAAGCAGGTATGCATGATGATAAGTACTGCTAACGTACAGTTAAACGAATAAGTGCTTACACCATGTAGGCTTTGCTTACTAGTGCACAGACATGCTTAGCATTTACATTTAAGCAATGGTTACACCTGCTAAGCATAGCTCAGCCCTGATAACCAGTGATCATATTCCAGTCTGATAAAATAGGGTAATGACATCTTTAATAAGTGTATTTAATTCCATGTATATAACATGCTTCTATGTGCTGTCATTACAGTAGCAAGGGGTGTGAGTATAGTGAATGGGATACCTGAATATACATGACTAGTACAACAATATTTTCTCTTTGTATGTGTTTCATACATGGGTAGTATCCCAGATTATATGCAGTCACACTTGCATGTACTGTATCATTACATTACTACTTTTAACAGTGCTTTTCCAAGTTAGAGTAGATTGCAGATTGTAGTACGGGAACCATACACCCCTGCATGCAAAGCTGGACTCTGAGTACTGACTATCGTGTTCTTGGTGTGTGAGCTGTATGTTATTAAGTATCTGCTACTGGACATTGATCTGACATGTGGATATTAACTGTAGACTACTATATGTTTAGGCCATGTCATTGAGGGCTGTTGTCATGTAGTAATGGCATACCTAAGTGTCAGACATCTGTCAAAACATTCATCCTTATACAGAACCTGCTGGCTAGCTGATTTCTGTCTATTCTCTGTAGAGATGTGCAGATGTCAGGTATCCATCTTGGCTGCTTACAGGCAATCTATGACTGACTGATACTGACATGTCTGCCCAGCTGTGTTATGAAAGCCACAGCTAGAAAACCCCACCCTGTATGCATCACATGCCACTGATACCTCAACCAGACTATCAGAGTCAACAGAACATGCTTGGGTACAGGTCTATAACATAGACACTGGTCATGTTATGTAATATATGTTACACACTTGTCAATTGAAGCACCTCACTGGCACTCTGCAAGAGAAAACCAGATGATTGGATGTTGAATTTAACTGTCACCCTGGAGTTCACTCAAGTGGCATCGATTGATAGATGGCCTGCTGACAAATGTCAGGTGGCATGATACCAGTGTACCCACATGCCCTACTCTTCTCATATCTCCATGGACATTAGCCTGGCACACACCTAGGAGCACCTGCACCTATGGACCCCCAGTACTGACAAATGTGTCAGTGTGCATTACTGAGAATAACAGTGTCTGTGTGTTTGTAAACTTGTAGTTGACAATACCCTGAGGGCCTTCTCACCCACTACACCTCCCATTGCCATACTTAGAAATGGCTGCTGCTGTAATTGATGTTAAATGTACCTTGTTACACTCTTAACCCTATGGGCTATCTGGAGCTTGCAGTATCAGTATAACATTGTTCTACAAATGGGTAGATAGGCGTGGGTTATCCTCTGAGTCCTAGCAAGTGTGCGTAAGTGTGCGAGTGTGTACATTTGTAGGAGACAGCATTCTGAGGCCGCATTCTCCAAATACAATAAACATTGTCATACATTATAAGGGATAGTGATGTTGCTGACATTAGGAGAACCATGACAAACCCTCACCCTACTATCCCTGTGGCATGTGCAATAAATGCATATCCCTGTAGTAGCACTGATTACATAGACAAGGGGTTGTATTGCAGAGTCCTGGTCAATGTGTGATTGTGGGTATGTCAGAGCATTATCATGGGTTTCAGAGAATACAGTATTCAATGTGGGGTGTGGGTGCTGGGTATACTATCTTTACACCATGGTGCCCCCAGTACCTGTCCCAAGGTCCACTGTATGAGGACTGTTGTCATCATCAACCATACAGGTAAATGATTACACTATCCAGCTCAATGATGCATGTGCTGTGTGCAAATTCTCTGTAACAGAATGGACTCACTGACAAGATAGTTAGCACTGCTAAACCCAGGTCTGTCAGATGTGTCTATGACTGTTATGTGTTTGTCAATGTATATATGACAGTATGTCATGCTGTGTATTGTTCATTAATACCCAGTACATCACCCATTACCATACTGTACAAGACATGGTGATGTTCTTCACTCAGCAAGAAACCTGGGACACACCTCATCATAAAAGCTCTGTGGTGTGTACAATTAAGGCCAAACACATTAGTAGCAATAAGTACCTAGGTAAGGGTTCTACTCTCATTGTTGCCAAGTAAGTGTGTGTGTATGTGAAGGGATCTACTTCAGTTTGCAGAAAATACATGTCCTAGGAGATCATTTGTCCGAGAACTAACTGACAAAAGCTAACATTTCAAAGGAATCATTTTGTGGAAATTCATTCCATCAAAACTAGTAGTAGATGTGTAAATGCCCTCTTCCCCACTGTACAGCTGTACAGCAATACTGGAATTGGTATATATAGTTGGGTGTGGTTGTTGTGAGCACAGCCACCCACATTGGGGTTATTGTTGTGCGTATCCCCTCACTTAGTCTGCTGTTATACTGTACAGTTTATGTTAACAGGTTAAGTAGTTGTTAATCACACTATGTGTGGTTCTATGCCATCTTACACTCTCCAAAGTGGGGGACTGTGCCACCCATACCAGCACACCTATATTTACCAACTCCAGTATTGCACTACATTGGGGAAGAGGACATAAACCCTTCCAGTACCATCATCAATGACTTTAAACTGGCAGACTGATTATTTACTGATGTGATGTTTTGCTTATTTGGTCTTGGTGGAATTCCATAGGCCAAAATGAGTTAACTGCAAAATTAAGTACATCCATATGTACATTATTCTCTGTGTATTGCATCAACACCAAAGCCTCTCTGTGTGTGTTATTCACAAACATTTGGTGTGTGCCACCCAGTACACTTACCATTGTCCACTGTAGAAGAGCTGCTAACATCAGCCACTATGCACTCACTTGTATACACCCCTCAGACCTATCAGCCATGTAGCACATGCAGTAACTGCTATACAGACCTGTTACTTGTGTTCAGCTGTACCTAGGATATGACACAGTCAATGTGTTACCACAGTGCCATACCCCTTGTAGGAAAGAACAGCAGACCAACATCCTGCTGACACATAGATACCTACAACACAAACTGAATACATTATGGAGACCACAATAAATTAGTGTTAATAACAGCTATAATGCATCATGGCTGGACAGCTACACACCCTGACATGCAAGTATTAAACATTCCAGCTGAAAACATGTTAAACAGCATTACATTGCTAAACCTTAGTACATTCACCCTGTGTATCAGAACCATATTAGCATGTCCCTGCATCGATGGTATGGATGACAGGGATGTGGCACAGGTATCATCATATGCACAGGGTGTGTTTTGGGTTTGCCAGAGTCCTAGGCTGAGCCATTTGGTTGACATCATGTGTGTGTGTGATAGGGGGTTCTTTATCAGTTGGGCTGTGCAGATGTGGTGTGTGTAGGTATGGAGGTGCCCTAGCTGTGCAGGTGATGTGTGTGTGTGTATGTATGCATACAGTTCTGCCATGTGACTGCCCTATACAGGGGTTTGTTGGACAACTGTAGACTGTACATGGCAGGGTGTACAGTTCACGGACACAGGAACTGTGCCTGCCAGGAGTTCAACGGGCACTACCAGGTAGATGCCCAGATATGTTAATCTCCCCTGATGATGACAATTGTCCGATGGATCTGCATCCCTGCTGGGACCAGTCAGGACCATGTGCACATAGCCTGCTGCATTGTGGTGTGGACAGCACCCTCCCCTGCAGTGCTGGTGCTGGTGCTGGTGCTGGTACTGCCACTACGGGAGTGGCTATAACTTTTTGCATGGCCACGTAGACTTCCACCTGTTGATGTTTTTGACCTACATCCATGTGGCTAATGCCCTACTCCCACCATATGCTCTAACACAGATATCACACGGTCAAGGATTCTCACCATCTATCCAGGACCTCTGAAAAATAACGGTGGGTACCTGCAAGATCACAGATGTTGTCAAGTACAGCAGAATGAGTAGTCCTCTGGAGCCTCAGAATCTGTCTGGTGTAACACTCCATACATGCCTGTGCCTCCATGATGGCCTAAAACATGCGTCTGGTGATACCTGCTGTGGCACTTCTGCCAGGGGCATGATGGCCAGCAGCCCTCCTATGGGCACCCCGTACATCTGCCTGTGTGGTACCTCGCTGGTCATCCAGCTATGGCTGCTGTATACAGACACACTTGCCATAGTCCCCACACTGCCCTGTCCCATGCCACCACCCGCCAACTGTCCCTCATCTATGGGGTATGTATGGGCATTGTGACTGGGTGTGGGGATGGGGTGGATAAAAGTGGGATGTCAACAAATGGCACAGCTTCAGCCCCTGACAACCCTGCCGTACCTCACCATATCTATCATCATGGACACTAAAATCAGTTTGCCTGCAGGTGGGACCCTGACTCACCTCACCACCTGTGAGGGGAAAACAAAAAATATAATTTAAGACCTGTACATTATTGCTTACCTCTACACACACACACACACACACACACACACACACACACACACACACACACACACACACACACACACACACACACACACACACACACACACACTTACAGGTAAGGTGGCACAAAGATATTACACAGACCTCTCATTACCCAACAGTCAACATGCATGACATATGGCACTCAACAGCATGCACTGCAGCTATATGCAATCCTTGTTGCCAACATTATATATCTCTGTGATGCATGAGATGTGTTAGTAGGTAATGCCCCTTCCCCTGGAACACACTGCACCCATGTACACAGTATTGCTGTGCACCTGTACAGCACCCTGGCATGTACTGCGCATCATACCGCATGAGTATACACACCATTGCTGAATGTGTATATGTGTGTCAGTAATGTTTGCTCTGTTGCTCACAGCCCCTATGTGTTTGTCTGACACATACCTGGGATGATATGAGGACTGATTTTTTTGGCTTTATAATTTGCACATTCCTCACATCTGTGTTGAAACTGGTTTTCCCCACCCCCCCTCCCTGTTCTTGGTTGTAGTTTAAATTTGGTGGCTTTTGCAGTGCCCGCCCCACTGTAGATTTGATCTAGGACACTCCCCCAGTCCCATCTCTTTACCGAATTCTACCTAATAAACCCTTTCTGCACTTGCTTTTAGTCCTTTTTAATTTAATTACATTTTTTCAAACTGTGTGTGGACTAATATTGCTACATACTCAAGTGTGCCAGCTTGCACTGAATGAGAATTGTTTTTACTACTGCTTTTGCTACTTTTCTGAAAAAAAAAATTGTATTTGTGTTTCTTCCTATTTTATTTTGCTTTTGCGTCATCTTAAAAGTACTCAATTTTATTTATTACTGCTTGGTGTAACTCATTCTAAGCCTTTTAGTTTAAACACTTGGGCTTCAGACCAGTTGTTTTACATTAAGAGGGTTTGTGGTCTGCACTGTAGTGGCAGAACAGGTAGCTTACATCCTTCTAAGTTGGGAACTGCTGATTGAGGGCTCAGTGTCTGTAATTCTAAAAGTGTATTAATTTTGGTTTAAGCACTTGGGCTTTCAGGCCAGTTATTTTACATTAAGAGGGTTCGTGGTCTGCACTCTTGTGGGAGGAGAGGCTGGACTCTGGCCTTCTGAGCTGGGAATTTCTGGTTAAAGGCTTATAGTGCATGCATATCTGAACTGCTTCTTACTGAAATTGGTACACCTTGTTTGCTGTAGCATAGACTAGATCCAGGCCTGCTGAATCTAGCTTTGTTTGTATAACTTGAGCACTAATTCAGGCATTCTTTAAAGTATTCAATTATATTTATTACCGCTTGGTAGTAACGTGATTAAAGTGTAGCGATCATTCTAAGTCTTTTGGATTAAGCACTTGGGCTTCAGACCAGTTGTTTTACATTAGGAAGGTTTGTGGCATGCACTATGGTGGCAGGACAGGTAGCTTACATCCTTCTAAGTTGGGAACTGCTGATTGAGAGCTCAGTGTCTGTTATTCTAAAAGTGTATTAGTTCTGGTTTAAGCACTTGGGCTTCAGGCCAGTTATTTTACATTAAGAAGGTTCGTGGTCTGCACTCTTGTGGGAAGAGAGGCTGGACTCTGCCCTTCTGAGCTGGGAATTTCTGGTTAAAGGTTTATAGTGCCTGCATATTTGAACTGTTTCTTACTGAAATTGGTACACCTTGTTTGCTGTAGCATAGACTAGATCCAGGCCTGCTGAATCTAGCTTTGTTTGTATGCTTGTTGTTTGTTTGCTTGTTATTTCCCCTGGAACGCTAATTCCACCTAAAATGCGGCTTTTCAGCGCTTCTGTGGATCCCTAGTGATATCTGCATTGCTTACTGTACTTATTTCCTTGTTTCACTTGAAAGAAAGTTACTGTTTGTCATTTTTGCATTTAAGTTACCTGTAACACATTGCACTTAAGTTACCTGCCACTTGCTCACTAAAGCAATTATATAAGTCAGCACTAAAAAATTAAAAGCACTACACCCTCACAAACTCCCCTTGAGTACCTTGTTCCCCATTGGCCCTTGTTTTCAATTATAAAGGAATTCCCAATACTATTCTAGCATGTCCAAAGGTCAGTTATCAATCTCCTCTCCAGTCCAACTGGTGAATCTGGGAATCTTGAGGCAATGTTACAACTGCCTCATGTACACAGACAACCCTCTCCTCCTCCCAACAAATTCCAACATATGTGAGAGATGCAACCATATAGCCAAACTGGAGGCTAAGCTCTCTCAACTCAGTACTGGCATAACCAGTCAGGAGGAGAAGGAAACCACACTCACTACAATTCCAGTCTCACATAGACCTACCACGACAGCAAACCAAACAAATAATCACACAAAAGCATACTCGGAGGCTCTAAATAAAGATCGGCCTAAGCAGCAGAGACCTCCAAAGCATACACCCAAGCAACCGCTACCCCAAAACAAAACACGTGCAACACATATCTCACAAAGCCAGTGTGCCGAACAGTCACAGCCCTTAAGGCTAAACAACACACCTGATACACTTATAATAGGTGACTCTATCGTCAGGCACACTGACGTCCCACTCACCAGGCTGAACAAGGAGAAGGTCACGGTGAGCAGCCTGTCGGGTGCTAGGATCCGCCACATAACACAAGCACTCAGGTCACTCCAAGGCAAGTACAAATATGACTCAGTCATTGTCCATGCTGGTGTAAATGACCTGAGACATACCTCCCTGGACTACATGAAAAGAGACATAGAGGAGCTCTCTGAGCATGTAGCCCAGGCCGGTATGACCCTGACCTTGTGTAGCATCTTACCCTCACCAAGAATGATGCCACAATATGAAGACAAGATGATCAATTTCAACAATTGGCTTAAGTATTGGTGTCATTCAAAGGGGATCCAATGCCTGTCAGCTTGGGATAATATGCTCGACAAGCCACGATGCTTCGCTAAGGATGGCTTGCACCTGTCACCCCTGGGCTTTCGGATATTGGCAAAAGCTCTTGCTACCCCATAGTGCCTTTTTTAGGCAAGGCTCAAAAGACAAACCCACCTCCATGGGTATCACAAGATATAAGAAACTAAGAGTAATGCTACTCAACGCCAGAAGTCTAAACCTCAAGATGCACGCACTCGAAACTCTCCTTAGCATGGAGAACATTGATATCTGTGCAGTAACAGAAACCTGGTTCAGGGCTCCTGAGAGCACCCCAGCACTACCAGGTTATAACTTATACCATGCTTTTCGGCCCCAAAACTTGGACTGAACTACAAAAGGAGGGGGAGTATCAATATTCATCAAAGATACCCACACCTCCAGGTTGGTAGCACAGCACAAAGCATCAGAGACTATCCATGTGCAACTAACAGTGGGTAAAACTGCCTTCCAGTTTATAGCCTGCTACAGACCACCCTCCCAAACCCAGGAACCCACTCGGCCTTCCTGAGAACACTGGAAAATATGAAGGTCTCTCCAAACACCATTATATTGGGCGACTTCAACTACCCAAACATAGACTGGGAGCATTACTCTAGCTCCAACACCCTAGCCCAAAGGTTCCTAGAATTCATAAACTCAAATGCTATGGAACAACTTGTTACCACTCCCACAAGAGGGGAAAACATACTGGACCTGATCATCACCAACATGGGGACTCTATGCTCCAGACCAGAAGTGTATCCCTCACTGGTAAGATCAGACCATAAACTAATCTCACTGGATATTCACATCCCGACCCCACCCCCTGCCCAGAAAACCACAGTGAAAAACTTCTCTAAAGCAAATTTCACACTCCTCAAAACTGAGGTGGAATCCTTCAAAGCCCCCGGGCCTGTGGAAAATACGGCCCAGTCTGCAGAATCCTTTATAAATGCATTCTGTGAACAGCTTCAGGAATGCATGGATCATGCAATCCCAAATAAAACCAAGACCCAATCCTCCAAAGGCAGACGTCCTATCTGGTGGACCCCAGCCATAAACAAACTATACAATAGAAGGAGGAAGCTACTACATGATAGACCAAAATCCCAAAAAGGGAAGGCATCTCTGATCAGTATTAGCAAAAAACTACGGGCACTCATAAAATCGTCTAAGGCCAGCTTCGAGAGAAAAATTGCACAGGACACTAAGGATAATCACAAGGCTTTCTTTAGTTATGTTAGGAACCTGGGTGGGAATTCTCAGATATGCTCAGAATTAGTCCAAAATGACAAAAAATACACCAAACCCACAGACATTGCCAACATCCTAGCTGACAGGTTCAGCGCAAACTTCTCCCCCCCCCCCACCAAAAGGGCAAATATCTATCCCAGCAGAGTGCTCAGGTAACAGCTGCCCTCTCCAAAGCAAAAAACACAGCATCAATGGGACCAGACGGTGTCCCAGGCTGCGTCCTACATGAACTCCAAGAAGAGCTAAACCCAAACATAAAACTACTGTTCAATCTCAGCCTTACTACAGGATATGTACCCAAAGAGTGGCGTACAGCAACAGCGGTCCCTCTCCACAAAGGTGATGCCTCAACGGACCCTGGAAACTATCACCCCATAAGCCTGACTAGCTTGGCCTGCAAAGCTATGGAAAGGATCATCATGGACCTCATAAATAAAGATATTGCGGACCTACAGACACTGGATCCTACCCAGTTCGGCTTTGTTAAGGGCAGATCCTGCCTCCTAAACCTGGTCGACTTCTTTGAAACAGTCACCAAGGCCATTGACGAAGGGAAGGTGGTCCACACAGCCTACTTGGACCTCGCAAAAGCCTTCGATACAATACTCCACTCGGGCATTATAGATAAGCTCACCAGCTTAAATATAAACCCCTATGTCACTAGATGGGCTGCAAACTGGCTCAAGGACAGAACCCACATGGTTAGAATTGCTGGAGCCATGTCAGACTCCAAGCCAGTTACAAGTGGCGTCCCACAAGGCTCAGTCCTGGGACCTCTCTTGTTCAGTATATATTTCTCGGAGGTACAGGCCAACACGGAAGGACTGTGGCTGACCAAGTTCGCAGATGACTGCAAACTGGGCCATAATCGACTCTCCAGCCGACACAAGCATCCTCCAAAAGGGCCTCATAGAAACAGACAACTGGTGCCAGAGCCATGGCCTCAAGCTAAACGCCAAAAGTGTATAGTCATCCCTTTGGCAAAACAAAGTGCCCACAAATTACCACATAGGTGGTAATCCATTAAGTACAGAAGAAGTAATTAGGGACCTGGGGACCCAAGTTGATAGCAATCTCTCATTTGACAACCAGGTGGCCAAAGTGGTTAGAAAAACATTTTATATAGCCCACCTAATCATGAAGGGATTCACATCTAAATCAGGGGAGGTCATCGTGCCTCTTTACTCATCCCTCATCAGGCCCATAATCGAGTACAATGCCCCTTTTGGGATATACCTTACCAAACACCTGCAGCAACTGGAAAGACCCCAAAAGTACCTCACCAAGAGGATCAAAGGGCTCAAACAGATGCCATATGCTGCCCGGTTAAAGAAACTCCAGCTCTACTCAGTGGCATACCGCCTGCTCAGAGGTGATCTGTGCCTGACGTATAAAGCCATGTCCAACCCGGAATTAAGGGACATGCTGCACCTCAAAAAATCCAAATCCCATCGAGCTATGCGCTCGAGAGACTTGAACCTCAGCACTGAAATAAATAGGGCATGCTGGAGGGACAGATTCATAACCCAGAGGCTCCCTTCACTCTGGAATAAAATCCCAGTCCAGGTTAGACAGAGTCCCTCATTGACTCTCTTCAAGAGGAATCTTGATGAGTGGATGGGAGATCGTAGGTTTACCCTGGGTATCACTTCTGTGTCACTGTTAGACAGAGGCACAGTATACTAACCTTGAAAAAGGGCATAGCAAAATTAATTTAAAATGGGTGGCGAAAGCCAAACATACTCTGGATAGGCTTATAAATGCCCTAGGGCAGATAGTCTAGTATTAACCTATGAACCTATGATGTCAATAGTTAATGCCTTACCTCTGATTTGCAGATCTCATCATCAGCAATGCATGTATGAGCAATAAAATCCAATTACACTGATAACCTTCAAAGATTAATGTGGATATGAGGAGTGTACACACCCTTGTTGACATGCCAGTCTCTTCCATGATATGCAATAGGGCCACAATACTGCCTATGTTAACATTACACACACCTTATATGTGACATATGACCTGTGCAATCAAATGCAGTATCAGACAAATGTGTTAGTCGTGCAGATGCTGAATGAGATGCATACAACACATGGGTTGCATAAGAGTATACACCCTTAACACAATTGTTTGTTGCAGCACCTGTTAAGTGAACTACAGCAGTCACTATTCCTGGAATGGATATACTAGCATGGCCCATCTACACTTGCCATTATTTGGTCACTCTGCCCTACAAATGTCCCCCAACTCTGCCGGATTGCAAGGTCAGCTCATGTGCACAGCCCTTGGAGGTCTCACAGTGCCTTCACTATTGCTGTGAAGTCACGGTTATGTCTGGCACAATTCATGACCTTGACTGTGTTCAGATACAGCCATTCTTAGCGATCTTTGGATGTATGCTTCAGTTCACTGTTGTGTTTCAGGATGACACCCCTACCCATCCTCAGCCTTATTGCAGATGCTTGATAACTATGGGCCACACATGAGTGTCATTTTGCAGTCTTGTTTACCAGCCTAGTTCCTGCTAATGAACAACAAGCCTAAAGGTCTACACTAGCACCAGCAAGGTAAAAATGGGGATGGTGGGCCTGAGGTGGAGTGAGGTGTTGCTTATGCATCACATGTATCTTTATTAATACTGTCTGTAGGTTTCAGCCTTTGTTTCAGTACACCATTAGACATTGCAAGACATGCCTTTGGGAGACTTGATGTTATGCATATGCTACCTGTAGAGAGCCCTGGATGATGTTTCTCGTGGAACAACTCTGATTACCCTAACCCATAGGCCACACTTATGCAGATTCCAGGCAATTGTCGATGCAGGTACTGCACTGTCAGTACTTGCTAGACATTCCTGCAAGTCCCTCAGTGTTGCTGCATGTTTCTGGAAGCCTCCGTGACCAGTTTGCAACATGTGTTGTCATCTGTCTTGGATGGGCATCTGTTTATTTTCTACATTAATGTTGTCCCATACTTCATACACACATACATGACTGTCTGCACTGTTTGCCGTGGTATATGCAATGGTGAGGTAAGGCTACTTCTCCCACTCCTGAGTGCTACCTTTCAGAAATGGGATCCATTCCATGGTTTGTAAGATGTGTGCAAGCCATGACTGCCTCTGTTGCAGGTGAGTGGGCAAATGTCATGGACATACTTCTTGGACAGCAGAATATTACTTGGTGTGACATTGAGGCCTTGTACTTGATGGAAGGTATGTACTCAAGAAGAGTGAATGCTGTCAGTACCTCAAAAGCTGCTTCCACAATATGTTATTTGGAGTGTGTGCACACATATGCTTCCAGTGTTTGTTAAGGTATGTATTCCCCACATTTGTTGTCCTAACATAGGATTCCATATTACACATTCATTGCTCATGTTAGGATCACATTACAGGTTGTAAAAGGTGTGGAATGCGGTATTGTGATTTGCAGTTGTTTAGATCAGGAACAGTTGCCTTTGTAACAGTGGTGTATACACTATTGTATCCACTGTACCCGCGGTGGTGGTGCTGCGGTAGCATTGTCGCCTCAAAGTAAGACAGTGTCCGGTTCAATTCTCAGCTAGAGCATCTTCTGCGTGGAGACATGCGTGAATGGGCGTACCTTTGTTGAAGGTTGTGCGTCAGGGCTGGTAACTTGGCACATAAAAGTCAACTACCAATCATTAGCGGACCGGAGTTCCGCTGTGGCGACCCCCTAACCGGGAAAAGCCGAAAGACACAACAACAGCACTGTTGTATCCACTGTATAAGGGTAATGTTTCAAACATGTCCCTACTGTAGGACATTTGTCCCACCATTATGTTCATCTCTGTCCACACATCTTGCACTGACAGTTTGTTAGGTATACTGCAGGACTCTTACATACCCTTCAGATATGTCACCATGGTGACCATTGTGATGCAGTGCAGTTAACAGCAACAATAAGTGAACATGGACAGCATGCATTATGTGTAGGTGTGTTAAATGTGTGCATGGCAAATACCATGGCCATAACATGGCTGGTGTATTGGCAAACCTGAACAAAACAACTCCATACTCACCAGCTACAGGCTGCTGCCCCAGTTGTATACCAGTGGGACCTACATAATTGTGTGAAAGACGTAATGTCAGTAGCCACACCTGTGGCATTGGTACAGGGTTAGAGCAGCATTTCAGTACATCAACAGTACAAACCCACAATACTGGAGATCATGCACATCTGTTCATTACTACACTGCAGCAACAGACTATGGTATCTGACATATGCATGTAGATACGTTACAGATGAAGATGGATAAGCAACAGTGGTCTACTAATGTGCCCTGGGGCCTTACGTGCATGCTCCTCGTCCATTGTGTGGGTGGCACCCACTTCCACAATACTACCTTCAGGTTCTTGGCTTGGCTGGTGGGCGGGTGCCCCAAGACTGGCGAGGAACTCCTCAGCATGTGTCAGTAGGGGCTGGATGGCATGACCCCCCCTGTGGCTAGCTGGTCCCTCCTAACTGTAGCAGCATGCTGACAGGTGTGGTGGATCAGATCAGTGCACCGATGCTACACTTGCTCATAACTGCGGCTATGCAGGCCGATATTATTTACCCTGTGGATGAGCTTGTTCCACAGAGGGGTCCTCTCCTGCAGATCATGGGCCCTGCAGCCAAATAGTATGCCGTGATGTAGTATGATGAAGTTTATAATGACATAATTTTCCTGGGGTGTATATGCAGGGAGCAATTCATGGGACATTGTACCTGGAAGACATAAACAGGAAAAAAGGTCATAAGACCTCATACTGCAAGGATATAAAAGTTGTTAATTGACATCTCTCTCTCTCCCCCTACCATATCTGCAACGATAATCTAAACACACAAATCAATGGGTATCTTTACACCAAACCTACTGTTGGGACATATGCCCTATTGTTCAACAAAATTGAAATGTGTTTCTATTCATGTTCCATGCTGAAACACGATCATTGGTGGCCTGTTGCTATCAATGTAACTTGCATGCCATTGTACTGGCCACTGTGGTTCCATATATGCATGTGTTATGTTTGCTATGCAACTGTTCCAAATCTGGTGTTTTGGGTTAATGGGAATATCTATGCATGCTGTTATAACTAATCCTGGATTGTGTTGACTATTACTAACCCACATATGTTCTAAAACTGCAACACCATAGCATGCTTGAGAATGCCATTCCCAGTGGACTCACCTCTCCCACCTCATCTGGCCATGGCACTGGGCCCCAGCACATCTGGGACCCACCCCAGGACCTCCTCATCCACTGGTCCTGCACCAGCTTTGGGTGGAACCACCTCAGGGGATGGGGCTCATCACCCCCAGGAGTGGGCACGGACAGGATCCTGTCACCTGAAGTCAGGTCCAGGGTCTGGTGCATAAGGAGCTCCACAGAGAATTGGGAGATCTGCTACGCCAGCTTGAGGGCCAAATGGCACAATTAGAGGGTCAGCTTGTCCCTCCAGCTCAGCCCCCAGCACAGCCACCTTCGGGGCCATAAAGATGCAGTGGATACTGCCCATGGGTGGGGACCTCAGTTCCACTGTTTCCATATGGGTGCTCATGGGCTTCAGATTTCCAAACACCCCTCCCCGTCCAAGGTGTTTACCCCCCACATGTGTCATATACCACCTCTGTATGCTGTCTTGTCTGTCTTTTTGTTTTCTGACCTAACCTACCTCCCAAAATATATCTACTATCCTTCCCCAAATTCCCACTCTCACCTTAAAAAAAAGGGCAATCTGTTCCCAAAAAGAAATTTGCACCATACATAACTGTCCATTTCCAACTCGCTTACAACTGCTTAAAAGTGCCTTAGTCACTCTGTATCCAACAGCCCTGGTTCTGCTCAGCAACAAAATAACCAGCCCTTGCAAGTCATGAACCCAGGACCCTGCAAACCAGAGCCTCAGCAATTTACCACTAAGCCATCTGAGCTGTAAAGATGCAGGATGTTTTCTCAAACATATCATGCAGCACAGTCATTCAACAGTAGGGAAAATGTATTTTATATATATATATATATATATATATATATATATATATATATATATATATATATATCAGTGGTGGCTTCAAATCAAAGGGGGGCTGCAAGAGACAGCTGAATGAGTGGGGCTAATATGAAGGGGTGTGGCCAACTAGAAATGGTGGGGCTATGCTATAAACCACAAAAACTGGGACTTTAATTAAATACGCCGCCCTGGGTGCCAAACTGTCATTATGAGAGTCCAATCAAGACAAAATGAAGTGTAGAAGAAAAAATATTTCAATGCTTTTGCTACATGACAGCTTACTTAATATCTAGATGGAAACAAAAAGGTTGAAATGCTTGAAAAAATAAATTATTTTTTAAATACATTACTGGAATGCCAGTCAAAATCACGTATAAAAAAACAAGTAGCACTCAACTCAAACCACTTCTCCTTGCACTACAGTTCTAATTGTAATTTATATTCAGCTTTATAAAAGTACCAAGTAACATGCTGAAAGTAGGAATCTCTGTGATACCCCGACTTGTAAAAATGTGTCTTATCGAAAAAAAACTGCTGCCTGACAACTATCTACTTGTTTCATGGGAAAAACATAATCAAAGTAAAAAAATGAACAGCAAACAAGAAACAAGCTCAAGATAAATTGCTTAAAGGATTACTGCACAGGTTATGGACCACACATGATAGATTGGCATTCTGGTTAGTTTACGGGTAAAGCCTGCAGAGATGATTGCAAGTCTCCAACAAATGTAATGAATTTCTGAAAACACTGTAATCCTGTCCTTTATTACAAATACTGTCATATGCATTTCAATACCCAAGGCTTATATACTATCTAGTTATGTAAATATTATTTGCATGGCAACAACAAATAGGCTTTTAATGTTGGTAATTCTTTAACAGTATGCTTATTAAAGCTTACTTGCATCTTACAGTCTCAGACAAGCTTACCTGATGGTCATTAAAGCGTTTCTATGTAAACACAGAGCAACAGGCACTGCAACAACATGCATTTTCTGAATAAGTAGCATAACTCAACAGTATAAAAATATGACAGAAAACCAGAACATTCTGCAAAATCAAGGAGAGATGAAAAGCCACTGTAGTACTTATGTCTACCTTGGATGGGGGTATACTCTGCACAGTTAACACTGCATAACTGTTCCTTGCCTTGCTTGGACACATCCAGAGTCACTACTTGGGGGAGTGAGGTACAACAATTATGTCACAATTTGAAATGTCTCTGGCTGACGGTGATGGCCCTGACACATTTGTCATACCTCTCAAACCTCAGAGCAAGAAATCTGGACAAAGCCATAAATAGAAGTGGGACAAAGGCCCAAAAATTAGGACAATTTTTAAATACTGCTCTTATAAACTTAGAAATATAATTAGGTGTTGCATTAGTATGAATTTTCTGAAGGGTATGAAATCTGAAACTCAACTGTCTGTCATTATTTTTCTAACATCAGTCTTTAATGATTTGCCACTAATTTGCTAGAAGACCACAATTTTATGAAAAATGGACCAACATGTGATGTAAAAATATAAAATAGCCACACAATACAGCTGGGAACCTGTCAAAAAAGGGACACTTTTTAATATTAGTACTGTTAACTTGAGCAGCTGACAAAATAAGTGAATCTACATGCATTTCTGAAATTAAAAGTAATCTATAACTCTGATCATTAAAATTATTTATTAATTGTAAACCCTCCATATTTTCTTCCAAATTTGCTATTTTGCAGAGGGATTATTAGGGGGAGAGCAACATTTTGAGCCAAACTCAGGGAGAGTTGAGAGGTTTGGTTATACTTAATTCTATAAAGTGATTTATTCGCACGTACCTCTTAACACAGGAAATTTGGACAAGGCCAAATATATTGGGGGAACATACAAACAGTACTAAAATTGCTCTTATATAAACTTAGTCACTTGACAGAATAACAGGTCTTGCATGCATTTTTTCTGAAGGGCATGAAGTCTGAAACTCAATGTCTGTCATTATTTAGTGACTTCATTCCTAAATGATTTGTCAGAAAAACACAAATGTTATGAGGAGCAAACCAAAAATAAGAATCAAAAATCTATTCATTCTGCAAAAATCTGGACAGTTGAGAGGTATAGTTCAGCCAGCCTGTCTGAGTTTGCCACCATTCCCTTCTCACAAAATCATGGTCGAATGGGGCCTTCCTCCTGCAGCTATTCTAATGTCCCATTACTTGGCTATTTCACCCCATTTACCATAAACATTGTAATGTGCATACTGCTTTACTTCTATGATGATTTGGATTTAATTTAAAAGTTTTATTTTGCATTTTACAGCACAAACACTAATAGACATCTGCTAAACAAAGCATTGCAGTCTCACAACGAAAACAGACTTGACATTAAAACTTCTCTGCTCTTGAAACTCATATTCATTAAAACTCACATTCAAAGAAAATATGTCTGACCAGTGGCAGATAAAGATTAACTTTGGGCTGTTTTCAAATCATAGGCCTCTTGGACATGAAGCATACATGTGTTCTTTGATACACCTTCCTGATTGTATTAAATTATATTCCTTGTATAATACAGTACAGTTGTTAGAAGGTGTTTTACATTTATTGTTTGGAACATTTTTTTCTGTAAATAATGAAACAAAATGCATGCACCAGTAATGACAAAACTGCCCAATTCAGAACATTTCCATCATAAAAGCCTACTCAAACTTCTACAATCCACCAGTATCAGTAAATATGCACAATCTCTGCAGAAGTAAAAGTCATCTAAATAATTTCACATTAAAGAGATCTGTAACTAGTGAAGAGGCTGCTGCTAGCAAACAACTTTATATTTCATTGTTTCATCAACAAATAAAGTGCCTGTTCCCCTTGAGGAATAAATTTCCTATGTTACATAAAAAAATGATAAGCTAGTAATAAGCTAGTAATATTGCAATAGGAGATGGATGGCAAACTGATAACAGGTTCATCGTTACTAGGTATCTCCATCAAGGAGGACATTCTCAGGACTGCAGCATCCACCCCTTTTAAAAGTACAACACAGTACAGTATCAGCAATGCATCCATAAACTGGGGAAGTAGAACCTACAGCCTTCTGCATCAAAAGCAAGTACACTACCTGTTGTGCTATTAACAACGCAAGCAGACTTAGTATAAGCAGCACTAAACTTCTCTTCAAGCTCTCAGCTCCTTGTAAAATCCACTCAACAGTCAACTGTATCTCTCAACTTTGAAGCACAAGAAATCCGTAAAAGGCCAAAATGTATTGGGGGGGGGGGGCAAAAGCCAAAAAACTAGGGACACATTTTAAACATTGCTTGTACAGCCTTGGAAAGGTACTAGGATAAAACACTATGTTACCACCATGCATTTCACTGCCAAGTCTTGAACCCAGGAGCCTGTGCACTACAGTCAGAGCAACATACTACTATGCCTCATGAGCTGTTTCTTGAAAGACAGCTAGACTGAAACGTAAATGGCTATCATTTAGTGAATTCAGTTCTCACCATAGCTCTCAACTTCTTAGCACAAAACACCTAGACAAAGCCAATAATAGGGGTCTAAAATGCATGTGTCTGTCATGACTCCATTACTTCCACCTTTAGCTATTTGCCAGACTAATATAGATGTTTGGAGGAACAGAACAAACACTATGATGGCTTAAATCTTGACATTCTGTGCAGATTTGCACAGTTGACAGGTATGGCCCACTGCCCACAGGGCCAGATGCTATTTCCATAGCAGCAGTTCAGCTGGATATCATTTCAGCAAGTCTTGATGGCACATATAAATCTTTCAAAATCATTTATCCCATTATTATAGACCGAGTACTACATTCAATTACATGCTGATAAATTTCACATACCTGTTTTATTATTATGCTCTGTTCTGTGTTCCAGTTGATGACTTCCTTGCTTATTTTTTTTAAGTATTATTTTTGTTTTTCCTTTTTTTTATTTCTCTCTCTATCTCTCTCTCTCTCTCTCTCTCTCTCCACTACAGGGATCGAGCTGGTTTGAATAGGTTGCAGCATGGCTTTTGCAGGTGATGCTCATGATCAGGTGATGGCCTCTGCACCAACTGGTGTTCCCCACTTGCTAATTGCATGCAGGCAGCTGTGTAGTTCTTCCAATAGCCAATGTCATAGCAACCCACTACTATAAATGACTACATCACGTGGGTGTTGTCCCTTTACCTTTCCTGTATGGAAGAAATCCTTTCTGTGTGTGGGCAGCGGTGTTACAGACAGCAGGTAGCAATACCTCTTACAGCAGGACTTGTGGACACAGGCCAACTACATGTTTGTATAAGGATCCAGGCCTAGGGACAGTGTGTGAGTATTGCTGTTATATACATTGAATACTGCTAGTTTTACAGGGTTTGTGTGTACATGCTAGTTTTGCATGGAATGCAGTCTGTCTGCATAGCTCTCAACTGTGTGCCTATCCTCATGATGGCCAGAGGATTGGCTGTTATGTTTTGTCTGTTCCCCACACAGGTCTTGTCCCTGTTCAATGGCATTATCTCTGTTGATTTCTATCAGTACATGGCAACATCCATTTGTGTTCCTGACTTCATATTCTTGTGTAAGGGTATGTTGCAACCAATCCTTTAACACCAGCACCTTTCACAGTGTGTAACAGCAATATTTCAAATATGGCCCTGTGTTTCAGCCTCTGTCCTCCATCTATATACCAGGCGTTGTCCAGATATTATGCAGTAAGAGGTTGATAGGTAATGGTCTATCATTATTTAGTGCTGACATTCCTTCTATCCTTCCAGTGATGTGGCTCCCACACAAATTGTCCATATATATATATATATGAGGGCTACAGCTGGACTAAACATGTGTGACCCTGTACAGTCCAGAGGGCAGTGTATGGAGAACACTGTTATATAACCTTGTAAGACATTTTATGGGGGAGGGGTATTAAATGATTTTCACCTAGGCTGTTACAACATGTAAGGGATATCAGTAATAAGAAACATTAAGGTATATGACTTTACATTTTCATATGTTTCACCATGGGAACAGTGGTGGGCTAGAGCTTACTGTCGTACACACAGTTCTGTTTGTCAGTGTGATAGTGATGTTTTAAGTTAAGCATTGTTATGTAACAGATACATTTACATTGTGACAACTAATACTTTACCCCCTATGGGTTGAGTACAGAGTGTAATTGGAGGCTGCTGAACTACATCTGTAATTAAGTGTTGATTGATTATCTTCAAGGCAAGTGTGTTTCTTACTGTTGTACTAGTTGAAGGCTTTAGCCTAGACAACAAAGTATGTTATGTTTTGCAGATTACTGTATCATATGTTTTGTTTGAGAGTTGCATTAATCAGTTATGTATTTCAAACACCTAAATGCTATAGGAAATGGCATAAACAACTGAAATAGTACACAAATAATCATTTCTATGTATACAAACAGTGTGTGGTGTCCTGTCCTTTGCATTGTGTGATATATGTTTCATAAAAACCGAGCCAGCAAACTGTATTCTGATGAATATTTATTGTAAAACAACAAAATAAATGACAGACCGGTTTCGGCTGGCAATTCACACACAGCCTTCTTCAATGTGAAAAAATCATCCAAAACTGTTGTTTAAATAGTCAAAAGACAGAATATGATTGGTTAACCTAAAATTGCTCATTGAGACCTGGTGGGAATAAACCCCCCTAACTTAATAATCCATTTTTTCTCCTTAGAGTTTAGCAAAGAGTGTAAACCCGTTTTATTCAACTTCTTGCCTTTAATAATATCAATTATGGTAAAAGAGAACTTTGCAGTAGGATGTATGATATGATGTTTGTAAAGTGCATTTTGAACTTTACATTTTTTAATGTTGCTAATGTGTTCAGAAATCCTGAGTCGCAGTGGCCGTGACGTTTGTCCTATATAAAATGACCCACAGAAGCATGTTGCCAAATATATGACCCAGTCTGAACTACAATTAGCAAAAAAATTTATGTCATACACCACAGAATAATTTCTACTAGAAAATTGCTTGGTTTTGTTGACTTTGTTGCAATTGGAACAATGGCCACATGGAAAACAGCCAGTAAGAATACCTCCTGTAATAATATCTATCTACATCTTATGGATATATGGAGGCATTATTTGGACGATTGTTGGCTGGTGTGGAAGGGTGGAGTTGGTGAACTATTGGATTTTTTGGTCTATTTAAATAATAATGAATGGGGTTTACAGTTCACAGCACATTATGATATCCATACTATGACCTTTTTAGATGTATTGATCAATAGAATGCCTGATCACACTTTGGATACTAAGGAATTCAGAAAACATCCTGAATACAACACGATTTTGCATGCCTCCAGCTTCCACCCACCACATATCGCCAGGAACATACCCAAATCACAATTTATTAGGATGAAGAGGATATGTTCTGATGAGGCCTCTTATTGTGAACAAAGTAAGGACTTGACCAACAGATTTAGATGTAGAGGTTACAAAATGGGACACGTCTTTAATGCCAGTAACAAGGTCAATAAACTTAAGAGGGAGGAATTGCTACGATATAAGGAGCACGACCATAGGGCATCACAACCCATCAGGTTTATCACAACTTATGGTAGGAATTCTGACACATTAACACAGAGTGTACACAGGCATTGGAACATTTTACAATATGATCTTGAGGTATCCAATATCATCCCTGAAAGATGTCTGTTCTCCTTCAGGAAGGGTAGGAATTTAAGTGGTTGCTTCAACCATTATAAACATGTACATGACTCCGGAGCAGAACACCATATACAAACTACATTAACAGGAGGTATTCTTACTGGCTGTTTTCCATGTGGCCATTGTTCCAATTGCAACAAAGTCAACAAAACCAAGCAATTTTCTAGTAGAAATTCTTCTGTGGTGTATGACATTAATTTTTTTGCTAATTGTAGTTCAGACTGGGTCATATATTTGGCAACATGCTTCTGTGGGTCATTTTATATAGGACAAACGTCACGGCCACTGCGACTCAGGATTTCTGAACACATTAGCAACATTAAAAAATGTAAAGTTCAAAATGCACTTCACAAACATCATATCATACATCCTACTGCAAAGTTCTCTTTTACCATAATTGATATTATCAAGGGCAAGAAGTTGAATAAAACGGGTTTACACTCTTTGCTAAACTCTAAGGAGAAAAAATGGATTATTAAGTTAGGGGGTTTATTCCCACCAGGTCTCAATGAGCAATTTTAGGTTAACCAATCATATTCTGTCTTTTGACTATTTAAACAACAGTTTTGGATGATTTTTTCACAGTGAAGAAGGCTGTGTGTGAATTGCCAGCCGAAACCGGTCTGTCATTTATTTTGTTGTTTTACAATAAATATTCATCAGAATACAGTTTGCTGGCTCGTTTTTTTTTTTTAATTTTTTTTTATTTTACTTGAAGTGGATCCTTAGAGCCGTGCAGTGCACTCATGCAGGAAGTTCTTGTATTTTGTTATATGTTTCATGCAATAATTCTCATTTGTAGGAAAGAATCAGACACTGGCCATTTGAAAAGGTGGCAACTGTAGGAGTAATGGCTGTTTGATATGCTATGCACTCTCTACATATACTATATATATATATATATATATATATATATTTATATATTGATATGTGTATGTATATATATATATATATATATATATATATATATATATATATATATATATGGGGGTCTACTTCATTTGACTGAAAATACACTTCACTGAAAATGAAATCAGTGGGATCACTTCACTGAAAGCTCACATCACTGAAAACTCATTTGACTGAAACTCATTTCATTTAAAGTTATACATGGCCTTTTCCCCACTGTAGTGTGATCCTGGAGTTAGTATATATATATATATATATATATATATATATATATATATATATATATATGTATATATATATATATATATATATTGAGGGGTTGAGGGGGCATAGCCCAACACATATTGTAAACATTTTAAACTATACACATTGATACTTACAAGTGCAATGAATAACTGTTTCCAGAAGAGAATATATAACCAACATATGTGGGGGGCTTTGCCCCCCACACCCCCAATGTGGAGGGCTGTGCCCCTCACCCCCCTTAATATATATACTAACTCCAGGATTGCACTACACTGGGGAAAAGGCCATATATAACTTTCAACAAAATGAGTTTCAGTCAAATGAGTTTTTAGTGAAATGGGCTTTCAGTAAAGTGGTCCTAGTAATTTCATTTTCAGTGAAGTGTATTTTCAGTCAAATGAAGTAGACCCATATATATATATATATATATATATATATATATATTTATTATGTATATATGTGTGTGTATGTATATGCATCATTAGAATGTTTATTGCCTCCACATTGTACATTCCCTATGGTAGACTGACTGTTCTGCATGATATGTTGGAGAAATCATCCCAACATTTTACAGCTGAGATGGCTTAGTGGTAATGTGTTGTGGCTATGTTGTGCAGGGTCCTTGGTTCAAGACTTGCAAGTGCTAGTTATTTTGTTGCAAGGCAGATCAGTTCAGCTGTGGAGGAAGGGATAATGGCAATAATTACAAGAGATCCCAATTTGGGACCCTTCCCCTCCATTAACAGTGCCTTTGATCAGATATTTTGCAATGAGAAGTTCAGAGGGTGGAACCGATGTCCAAATATATGTAATGTAATTATATATATGTATATATATATATATATATTTATAGAGAGAGAGATACACACACACACACACACACACACGCATATATATATATATATATATATATATATATATATATATATATATATATATATATATATATATATATATATATACACACATACACACACACACATACACATCTACATATATAAATACATTTTCCCTAATGTTGAGTGGCTGTGCTGCACAGTTTAAATGACTTAGTGGTAACTTGATGTGCCTATGGTGTGCAGGGTCCTGGGCTGAGCAGAAGGGGCAGGTTGACCCTCTAAATGCACCATGTGGCCCGCAAGCTGGTGTAGCAGATCTCCAAACTCCCTTTGGAGCTCGCTATGCACCAATCCCTGGACCTGACTTTGCATGACAGGATCCTGTCCACGCTCGCTCCCGGGGGGACGAGCCCCATTCTCTGAGGCATTTCCATCCAAAGGTGGTGCAGGACCAGCAGATGAGGTGGTCCCAGATGTGCTGGGGCCCGGTGCCACTGCCAGATGAAGTGGGAGAGGTGGGTCTGCTCAGACTGGCCTTCCCAAATGTGCTATGGTGTTGCAGTTTTACAACACATGTGTGTTATTAATTGTCAACACAATCCAGGATTATTTATAACAGCATGCATAGATATTCCCATTAACCCAATACACCAGATTTGGTACAGTTGCAGCATAGCAAACAGAACACATGCATATATGGAACCACAGTGGCCATTACAACGGCATGCAGGTGGAATTGATAGCAATTGGCCACCAATGATAGTATTTCAACATGGAACATTAATAGAAACACATTTCAAAATTTGTTGAACAATAGGACATAGTCGGTTTGGTGTAAACATACCCATTGATTTGTGTGATTAGATTATTGCTGCAGATATGGTGGGGGAGATAGAGATGTCAATTAACAACTTATATATCCTTGCAGAACTCACAATGTTAATGATCATTGCTCTAATCATTACTCTACAGGTATTATTACAATACCCTATGGCCTTGGTTTGGGCAGTGGTATGTTTGTACACAGTGTATACGTCAACTGTCTTATAGCTAAATTCTACATCTCTTACCTGGTAGATCTGTGGAGGGAATGTTTGTTAACACTACCTGACTGTTTCTACACATATTCCCAAATTCCGAGTTAATATTATGCACATACCTCTCAATCTCTTAATGCACACAGTGTGGAAAAAGCTTGACAACATGGGTGTACAAATAGGAACATATTTTGAATATTGCTCTCATAAACTTGGAGAGTTGCTAGAGTAACAGGATTTGTTTTAATATACATTTTCTGAAGGTTTTGTGGTCTGAAAATCAAATGTATGTCATTATTTAGTGACCACAATTCTGAGATCATCCCACTGATTTGCAGGGGGACAGAGGAACAGGTGGAAAATATGAGCCAATTATCTGGGCATTCTGCAAACATCTGTACAGTTGAGAGGTATGATTATGCATACAGCTTACTACCACTCCCAGGATTCAAACCATGGCTGTTTCTACTAAAAATACAACAATTTAAGTTTCATCAGAGTGTGCTATTTGGATATTGCTGTCTATTCCTTTGGTGTTTTCTGTCTAAGTCTCTCTTTGTTTTACAATCTGACCTTGTAATTACAACAGTCTTATACAGACATTCCTAGACATATTTTTATGTAGCACAGTATAAGAAACAGTGGTTGACCCAAAAGTACTATTCTGATATCAGGTGTTAGTAAATGTTACGTGTCAGGCCATTCAATACCAGGGTAAACACTACCTGTCCAGGATTTAAATCTTTATTGCCAGGCAGTTGCAGTTTTCTTATCTGACAGACCTGTGGGGGGAATATTTGTTAACACTACCTGACTGTTTCTACACATATTCCCAGATTCCTAGTCAATATTATGCTCATACCTCTCAATCTCTTAATGCACACATTCTGGACAAAGCTTGACAAAATGGGAGTACAAATAGGGACATATTTTGAATATTGCTCTCGTAAACTTGGAGAGTTGCTAGAGTGACAGGATTTGTTTTAATATACATTTTCTGAAGGTTTTGTGGTCTGAAAATGCAATGTATGTCATTATTTAGTGATTACAATTCTTGAGATCATCCCACTGATTTGCCAGGGGGACAGAGGAACAGGCAGACAATGTGAGCCAATTATCTGGACATTCTGCAAAAGTCTGTACAGTTAAGAGGTATGATTATGCATACAGCTTACTGCCACTTCCAGGATTTGAACCATGGCTCTGCCTGCTACAAATACAACACTTTAAGTTTCATCAAAGTGTGCTATTTGGATATTGCTGTCTATCTCTTCAGTGTTTTCTGTCTAAATCTCTCTTGGTTGTACAATCTAATCTTGTACTTACAACAGTCTTATACAGACATTCCTAGACATTTTTATGTAGCACAGTGTGGGTAACAGTGGTTAACACAACATTACTATTCAGAGAATGCAACACTAAATGCCATACAATACCAGAGTAAACCAGTCCAGGATTTAGATCTTTATTGCCAGGCAGTTACAGTTTTATTTAAATATGACCTATATGAGACTATTACTGTCATATTGTCTGGCTTATTCAGTACAACCCTTACACAGTTTTTATACTGCCAGGTGACTTTCTACTACTTTATATTTATTTGGTATGACTACTACAAGCAGGATTGTTACTCACCAGCCTCGCGAAGCAGCCTTTGCAACCTACTAGCATGGGCTTCCTGATTCACAGCCCGCTCAGCTGCAGCTGTAAGGGAAATAGAGAAATATTTAGGCATATCTATCCATCACATACTCAGGCTGGACATTAGTAAACAGTTATTGGTATGACTACTTCACACTGCTGGGACATCACCCCTCTGCCTTACTTCTTGGACCCACTCATCCAAGAGCTCCCTTTTTCTCTGCTTCAAGTCGGCATAGTGGTGCTGCACCTGCTCACCAGTCCGAGGAATACCAGCGGCACTGGTGAGATCATGGGCAAGACGGTCCCAGGCTTCCGCTTTATATTGCGAGCCCTGGTACTGGCCCTGCAGCAGTCTCTCATCATGGTTTTGTACCAGGAGTCCTAGCATGATCTTGAACTCCTGTATGCCCCAGCGCTGCACACAGAAGCGCATACCTCACCAACTCCTGCCATACTGCCTAAAATTATGAGCTGTATTCCCACTTATGGGGTTTAAATATGGCCAATTTCCTGCCCTTTGTCATGATTGGATGGTTTTGAATATGCTGAGCTAAGCTAATCTACGGGCAAACCTGCTTAGCTAAGGTTGGCAGTGCCTAAAGGGACAGGTTCAGCACTGGTTACCAATGGGCAAATCCAATTATCTGGGCTACTCATTGCTTAGCAGTCATATTTACACAATGCTTACACCTGGTAAGCAGAGCTGTGCAATGCTTAGCATTGCTAATTTTTCATTTTATAGACTATCTGCTGTATGGGATTGATTCATCATTCATTACATATTATAAATTTGTTTACTGTCCCTGACATCCCCCAATGTGCTTTCATTACATTTATTCATGTATGACTATACTGTATGGGGCACTTGTGTTTATATGGGGGTTCCACAACTTTATTAAACTGACACCTCACATCTAGACCTACTACAGTACTCTGGTTAACAAATATATGTTATTTAGTAGCTTCTTCTTCTTTCAGCTTTTCCCGGTTAGGGGTTGCCACAGCGGATCATCTGTCCGGTCATGATTGGCAGTAGAGTTTTTACATTATTGAGTTGCCAGCCCAGCACCCAACCTTCCACAGAAGGCACACACACGCACACACTCACACCTAGGGCCAATTTAGAGTGTCCAATCCACCTACTGCATGTCTTTGGGATGTGGGAGGAAACTGGAGCACCCAGAGGAAACCCATGCGACCACAGGGAGAACATGCAGACTCCGCACAGAAGGCACCCCAGCCGAGAATCGAACTGGGGAACCTCTTTCTGTGAGGTGGCAACGCTAACCACTGCACCACCATGGCCGCCTATGTTATTTAGTAACTAATTATAAAAAAAATGTTTTATGTATTGCTTTCACATGTAAAATGCAAGTTGGTTACAGTGGGGATCAAACCGGGAATAGCTGCTTGCATAGTCTATGATCTAACCCCTACACAATTGCAGTACTGCTTATACTTGTTGTCTCTTGCTATTTAACTTCTTGTGCTGTTTAAGCTGGACTAAGAGTAGCTAACCAATGGGCACACCTGCACAGCTATGCTTAAACTTTATTGCATATTTAAAAAAAAAAAATTGTTGTGTTATTTTATTTGTACCCTTCAGAATATCCATGCTAATGAGGAATGTTTTATATGGTTACAATACAAATTAATGGGAAGACTTACACTTTAATTAATGTATATTGGATACCTGGAATTGGTATTAATACAGTGAAACATCATATTGATAAGATCATATCATTCTCTGTAGGGGATATTATTTTAGCTGGTGATTTTAATTGTATACTACATGAAAGTGATACTACCACTATAAAGAAAAGAAGAATTACATCTAATGCAAAACATTTAAATGATTTTGCTAATTCTTATCATTTGAATGATATTAATAATCAGATAGAGTCAAAATCATTACCATACACCTTTTTTTCTAACAGATACAAAACTTATTCAAAAATAGATAGGGTCTTTATTTCTAACCAGATGGTAACAGATTTAATTAATTCCAAAATCATTTCATGTCCTATATCTGATCATAACTCAATTGTTTTCGAATTCATGATAAAAATACTCATAATGTTCAGATCAAAAGGATACCAGCATACTTAACTCAGCTAAAAGACTATAAAGAATATATACTTTCAGAAGTACAACATTTTCTAGACATAAATAATACTCCTGAAGTCTCCATTGTCTATGTTTGGGATGCCTTAAAATCATATCTCTATGGACAAAGTATCAGATGGTATAATAACAAAAGGAAATCTTGGGATAAGGAATTGTTAGATATTCAAAGTAAACTAGACTCTTATAAACATAATAATAAAGAAAATATTATGGACAAAAAAGTTATTGAAGAAATAAACAAACTAAATGAGAAATACAAAGAAATTTTAACTCATAAAGTTAAAATAACTTTAGAGAAATACAAGTTTTTGTCTTATTCAATAAGCCCCAAATACTTACATAGACTTAAAAATAAAACAAAAAGATTGAATAAACAAAACCATATCAAAGAAATATTTTCCCTAAGGAAAAAGAAGAATGTTTCTAGTATACCAGAAATACTGGATGAATTTAGAAATCACTTTCACAAGATTAACCATAACAACATTAACATGGAACCTAAAGATAAAATAAAGGAGTTTATAACCACAAACATGAATAAAAAGCTTAATAAACAACAGATTAAACTATTGGACAAGAGTATTTCATATACAGAAGTTATTACACAAATAAATAAGCTTAAATCAAACAAAGCACCGGGTAATGATGGTATTATACCAGCGATATATAAAATCCTTTCTAAAACTACATATTCATTAATACATAAGGTTTTTATTCTGGCCCAAACTGAGTTAATAACCCCCCCCATCTTGGCAATATGCATTTATTTCACCAATTTTAAAACCTAATAAAGATCCAACTAGATGTTCTTCATATCGACCCATCTCATTACTTAATGTTGATTATAAAATGTTTATGAGTATTTTTGCTGATAGATTGAAGACAATTATCCCCGGCATTATAGACATAGATCAGACGGGCTTCATTGTAAAGAGAAATACTTTTGATAATATAAGAAGAACTTTAACATTAATTGATTTTGCAAATAGGAAAAAGAAAGATTTAACACTTATTAGTCTTGATATAGGTTCAGCATTTGATTCAGTAAGTTGGGACTATCTGTTTACCTTACTGAAATGCACAAATTTCTCTGATGCATTTGTAAATTTAATTGAGCATTTATACAAAGGAACGCTGGCTTATATTAAGGTAGGAACATATGTTTCACAAAAATACCCATTCTTAAAGGTACAAAGCAAGGATGTCCACTTTCTCCACTATTATTCACTTTAGTAATGGAGCCTTGGGCTAATTTGATTAGAAACAGTACTGACATAGAGGGTTTTGAAATAGAAGAAAATACAACATCAAAAATTCAACTTTTTGCAGATGATGTTCTAATTACATCAGCAGGATCTAATTCTTCTATGCAGTCTTTATTTGATAAAATGATGAATTTTAAAAGTATTTCTGGTTTAATATTCACTGAAGAAAAAACTAAAATACTACCTATATATACACGAAAAAATACTCGTTAGTGATTTTACTAAATATGTACCCAACTCAGGTCAGATAACTTATTTAGGTATAATACTATCTAAAGATATTAAATCTATTATATATAATAACTATAATACCTGTTTTCTTAATATACAAAATCTTTTTAATACCTGGAATAATATGTTTTTACTATGGAGGAGAGACTTACAATTATTAAAATGATAATATTCCCCAAGATTTTATACTTAATACAATCAATAATACTTTCACCTACAAAAATAACTATCAAGAAACTGAATACACTAATGTTAAATTTCTTATGGGCACCTAATAGACCTAGGATTGCATTAAAGAAACATACTAATAGCTGGTCTCAAGGGGTATTTCTTTTCCAGACTTTAATTTATATATTATCTCTTCTATTATAAAAGTTATTACTTTATTAATAGATCGGTCATATGTCAAAATGGAAAGATTATTGGGAGCTAATTAGTATGCACTTCATGAAAATCTCCTTAACACATAAAAATATGATTATAAATAACTCCATGTTGTGGTTGCTAAAGGAATTTTGTACTTCACCTATTACACCTAAACATATGGTCTGTTACCCATTAAATATTATTATTAGTTATCGTAACTTTATATTCATGCACCCTAAGTATAGGGAATGGAATTTTATTGTATTCCCTATAATTTATACTCAGGGTATGCTTATGTCATCTACTTCTGAAGGAGCTCATTTAGCAATAGATAATAATCTAAAGTACTGGTATCAGCTGATATCTGATAATAAAGTTAAAAATCTAGATTTCTTAAAACAAGAATTTGATCTAAGAGAAACTTGCTGGTTAGAGGTTCAGATCTTTAGACAACATCTCATTGATAGAATAGATCTAATGTCTATAACAGTTAAAGAATCTATTCCAAAACTGATTGATTACTTGATAATAAATTTACAGCATAAAGTTTCTGATAAAGGTAAACTTACATATATACATAAAATTATCAGACAAGAAACTTTTTACAATGTAGATTCATACTGGAATTATTTCACCTCTATTAATGGGGACCCACCAACTCAACAAGATAAACAATATATATTGGAATCTGCTTATAGAACTACATCTTCCATTGTCTGGAGACTTTATACATGGAAATTTTTACATAGATCTTTTATACACCTTTGATGATGAATAAAATTAATAATAAAGATAATCTATGTAAGAGATGTAATGTAGAAATTAATGCTGACTGGGCTCATATGTTTTATGACTGTATGAAGTTGAAAGAATACTGGAAGTCAATTAATGAATTTTGCAGGCTCTTTTTACAGATAATTTCATTATTTCTAAGTCTCTTATATTATTCAACACACCTGTACCTCAATGTGTTAAAAAGATTAAGCTTCCCTTGTTATGGTCTATCCTAGCAGTGGCTAGGAAAATAATAACTAGAAATTGGATTTCAGATACACCTCCTTCATTCAATGAATTTAAAAATGTTATGAATATAATGTGTCATATGGAAATAAGCACAATTAGAATGAGAACAACTAGAAAAACATCACATTTTATTGTATGGGATAATTTACAAAATGTGTTAAAAAAATTCTAATTTCAATAGCACAGTATTTTAGTTTAATTAATTGATCTGATTGTAGTGGATGTCTTTGTAAATACTTTAGTTGTTTTGTTGAATATTATAATAATACCTATTTTTAATTATTTGTATAAAATTGTTATGATATTTCTCTTATATGTTAAAACAATAAACTTGTTTTGAAAAAAAAGAATATCCATGCTAATGCTGAACCTGTTATTCTATCAACTTTCTGCTTTGGTTTTGTCCACATTCCTTACTCTGATGGGTTGGGAGGTGTGCACTATGTGCTTACGCTACATGCATTATTCTAACAACATCTGTCTTGGTAGGGATGATAGTCCCTTATGGCTTTGACCAGATTTGTTATCCTGACAGGTTGGGGGTATTACGAGCATTCTTGCTCATTTTAAATTGCCGAAAGGCAATTCTGAAGTGCAGGGGGCATGTATATTGTGAAAGCTTTGCTCTCAGACACACCCCCTGCACTCGTACATGGAACCATTTCCATTTTACAGCTTGGCAGCAAGCCTTCATACATGTGCATGGCATGCAGCCGTGCTGAACAGAAACGGTCTCTGCCGTGCAGGAATAACTTATTCCTGCATGGCTGCTTGCTGAATCCCAAGGCATATAAAACAAATTAAATAACCTATCATAGGAAGTAAATTGGTGCTGCTGTTGTTGACTAGTCATTCAGTGTAGCCTGACTCTTTGTGACCTCAAGGACTTTAGCATATGAATCCTGTCTGTCAAAAGCTGTTTCATGTTGTTGGAAATTCATATTCATTGCTTCAGCTGTGCTGTCTATCCATTTAATTTTCTGTCTTCCCCTTCTACTTCTGCCTTTGATTTTTCCACCAGTTAATGTTTTCTCTAGGGAACCCTGTTTCCCATAATGTGCCCAAAGTGTGTGAGATTTCATTTTATTATCATGCTTTCAAGTGAATAGTTTGGGTTTATTTCCTTCCTTAAGTACACACTGTTTTGATCTTCTTGCAGTCCAGAGAATTCTCCAGAGTATTTTAGTTACAGTTCAACTCTCACAGACTATTGTTATTACTTTACTGGAAGAACCATAGCATTGGCTATATGGGTCTTTGTTGACAAAATGATGTCTTTGCTGCTTAAAATGTTGTCCACATTTGCCACTGACTTCCTTCAAAAAGCAATCTCCTTTTAATTTCACGTCTGCAATCACCATATGCAGAGATCTTTGAGCCCAGAAAAATGAAACATGTCACTGACTTCAGTTCTGCAGCGTCGTTTTTAAAGGACTGATAGGGCTAGATGACATATTTTTGATGTTGAGCAACAAGCCAGCTTTTGGACTTTCTACTTTTACCTTCATCAGTAGGCTTTTCAACTCTTCCTCAATTTCAGAAATCAATTTGGTATCATCTGCATACCTAAGGTTGTAAATATTTCTCCCAGACATTTTGATTCCATCATCTGATTCATCTAACCTAGCATTTTCAATGATTTATGAACTACTTTATTGAAACTATTAGTACCAAATCCTAACTTCTCTAACCTCACCGACCCTCCTCCAGTTCCAACCAAAACAACTCCATTTCCCTCAAACCAGTAAGTGCAAACTACATTAAACAACTCCTCCATAACTTAAACCTTGCTCTCCTTCTGTGGACAACCTACCTCCACTCTTTCTTAGACTTGTTGCAAATTTCGTACCCTACCACATATCCATACTCATCAACTGCTCTCTATCCGAATCTACTGTGCCCTCACTATGGAAACAGTTCTTTGTTATACCTCTTCACAAAGGAGGTAACTTTACCAATTTTGCTAACTACTGCCCCATTGTTATATTATCCTCCTGTCAATGATACTCAAAAAATGTGTGCACAAACAAGTTTTTGACTATCTACTGCTTGAAAACTTACTCACCCCTGCTCAACATGGATTTTGTTCTAACCACAGTACCTCTACGACTTTAATCTCTTTTTCTCCACTCCATCTCCCTTGCTAGAAACAACAACACATTAGTCTCCTGCCTCTTCCTCAACCTCTCTAAAGCCTTCAAAATTGTCTCTCACCCCATCCTCCTCTCCAAGCTATCTGACCTTAACGTTTCTCCCTCATTCATAGCCTGGTTCTCCAGCTACCTCTCCAACTGGCAACAATTTGTAAAATGGCTCTCTGCTCAATCTCCCTTCCTACTCATCCAAATGGGAGTCCCACAAGGATCTATCCTTGCTCTTCAACATCTTCACCAACCACCGCTCTACATCCTGTCTTCTCTCTGCTCTCATACAGTATGCCAGTGACTCTACAGTCAAGATACCATCTCTATCTTCACACCCTCACCCATTTTTTTTCAACTCCAATTGAAAAATGGCTCACTAACAACCTATTCTCAACCCCCAAAAAAGCTATTTTTTTTCTATTCCTCTCCAAATCTATCTCCCTCCAGAAATCTACTTTCTCCATCACCTCATCTAACAACACTACAATAAACGTAGAACCCCATACAAAACTCCTAGGGGCCATCATTGATGACCAACTTAAATTTGACCTTCATGTCCACCATTGCATTAAGAAAACTCATCAAAATGTAGGACTACTCTACAGAAATAAGAAGTTCCTTACTAAGATTTTAGAGTCACACTAGCTCATGTTATCTTCTCCCCAGCCTCCTCTATGGCTCACAAATCTTAACTAACCTACAGATTTATTTATGAGCCAAACAAGAAAGCCCCTGTAACAAGATTGCATGGTTTGCTCTTAATCAGTCCCCTAACTCACATCACTGTCTTTCACTCTCTCCCTTAAACTGTCTTGAGCTTCCCCATCAACTACTACTCTCTCAGCTATCTATAATTCATTCTTTTCTCTACAAACCTACCACCTGCCCTAGCATCTCCTCTCTGGTCACTTTTTATACTCCAGCTAGAGCCCTAAGGAGTTCTAACCTACAACACCTTGAAATCTTTAAGCCCAAAAATAACTTTGGACAAAACTTGTATAGCTACTCCCATGCCCAAAACTGAAACAAGCTTCCCCCAACATCAGAAAAATAACAACACATCAATTCAAAAAGGGTGTTAAACAGTATCTTCTCAATAACTCAGCTTGTAACTGTAACTCCTAGCCAGCCTTTAACAACACTGACTTTACTTGCCTACACTATACTGATGCAGTTCTTTGTCAATTGGCCTTAACTGTCTTACACTGACTCTCTACGGAGTCTCCTTAATAAAAATCTATTTTCGTACATTGTTTGCTATTGTGTAACTTATAAATAACTGTTCCACTGTTTCAAACAAGTGCTCTGTGACATAGCTTGTCTCAAAACAACTAGGACATTGCTTCTACTCACAATACTAATAGTATAAAATGTACATAGGCTTACTACTGCTTCCAGCCAGCATATACTGTGTTACTGGCTATATTTTACTCATTTATTTGTACTTATGTATTTTATGTATCTTATACATTTATATGTACTTTTTTGTTATTGTTTGTCTGTTACTAGTTATACGTGCTATTGTGGAGCTTTTCTCTCCGGGCCTCTACTGAAAAAGGGCTTTTGCTCAGTTGGACACTCCCGGTCAACAGATATCAAATAAATACATAAATATGTAGCATATAAATGTAGTAAGTAGGGTGACTGTATGCATCCTTGTCGCATTCCTTTTCCACTCGTGAACTAGCCTATTGTTCTATATTCGGTTCTAAGTCTTGCTTCTTGTGTTGCATACAGTTTCCTCAAAAAGCAAACAATGTGGCCTGGCATCCCCATTTCTGTAAGAACTTGCCACAGTTTGTTATGGTCAACACAATCAAGACATTAGAGTAGGCAATAAAGCAGACAAGAAAATGTTTCTGGAGCTCTCTTGCTTTCTCAGTTATCCAGCAGATGTTGTAAATTTTATTTTTTTATTTTTATTTATTTTACATTTGTTGACCGGGTTAGTCCGACTGGAATCAAAGTCCATTTTCAGCGGAGGCCCGGGGAGATAAGCTCCAGACACAATACAAGAACAAAAAATAGTTGAGAAAGAAGAAAAAACATTGATTATATATAGTATTATAATTTTAGTTATAGGTGTAGTTAAGAAGGGAATACAGGTAGAAGTACTCACAGACAGTCAATGTTCCATTTTAAAGTTCGTAGTAGATAAACAATATCAAATTAGCTAAATAATTACATACATTATGTTGATTTAGTCAGGCTATTCACAGTGGCATATTCATTTTAGTCAGGCTTGTCACAGTGGCATATCCATTTTAGTTCCAGATGTTGTTTAATTGAGGCCTTGAATAGGTCTGGGGAGGAGAGCATGGTAATGGCACGTGGTAGTTTGTTCCAGGTTCTGCTTACAGAATTTGCAAACAGGGCCATGCCAGCAGCATTGTTAATTCTAGTTGTTTGTATTTGTAACTTATTGGATGAACGTAGCAGTCTTGTGTTTTTATGGAAGAGTATGTAGTTACTATTGGATGAACGTAGCAGTCTTGTGTTTTTATGGAAGAGGATGTAGTTACTAAGGGCTGGAGTGTTATTTGGGTTCTTTAGGATTTTATTAGCCAATATTAGAAAGTTGTACTTGACGAGATTGGGAAATTCCAACCATCCGAGCTGTTTGAGGTTAATGCAGTGACGGGTTCTGAAAGGAGAGCCCGTAGCAAACCTGGCGATGTGATTGTAGCAGGTAGTAAGTCTATTTAGTTCAGATTTACTTATGTTTGCTAGAAGGGGGGAGGCATATAGGAGTGTTGAGAGTAGGTGCGAGCGTGCAATGGCTTTTTTAGCTATGGGGGTAAGGAAGGTTTTGACTCTGTAGAGTGAACCAAGTTTTCTGTTGATGGTTTTGATTGTCTGGTTCACATGGAGGTCAAATTTTAAGTAATTGTCTATAGTGACACCTAGTAGTTTGGTATTGGGGTCCGGGGAAATGACTGTCCCATCACTAGCTTGTATGGTAAAAGAGTAAGGTATAGACCTTTGGGTTGGTGGAAATATGAGCATTTTGTTTTTTTTGGGATTTAGTAGTAGGCGATGTTTGGATAGCCAGTTTTCTATAACAGTAAAAGTAGCCTGAGTATCCATTTTTAGGTCATCTGGAGATGTGGCAGAGCAGATCAGGGTGGAGTCATCAGCATATTGGATACAGCTGATGTTCGGTATGATAGTAGGGAGATCATTAGTAAAGATAGAAAACAGTAGTGGTCCTAGTATGGACCCTTGTGGAACTCCGATAGTGTTGGGTAATAGATTTGAGAGCTTATTCTGCCAGAGGACTGCTTGTTGCCTGTCATTGAGATAGGATTTAAACCAGAGAAGGGCATTGGGATGTAGACTGAGAGTTTGCAGGGTCTTAATCATTAGTTGATGGTTCACCATGTCAAAAGCCTTGGAAAGATCTAGGAAGAGGGCAGACGAGGTGCGGTTGTTGTTGTTGCGGTTATTATTAATGGTGTTAGTAAAGGACAGTAGGGCAGTGGTTGTACTATGATGTGGCCGAAAGCCATGTTGGGTATTAGCCATCAGGTCATTCTGGAGTAAATGTTGCATAAGTTGTTTATGTATACATTTCTCCATGATCTTAGCAAGTGGGGAGAGTATGGCTATAGGCCTATAATTGGAGTATTCGGTAGAGGGACCTCCTTTATGTAATGGAATCACATAAGATGTTTTCCAGATATTGGGAATTTTGGCTTCTGATATGGTCCGGTTGATTAGGATAGAGATTGGAAAGGCGATAGCATCTGCTGTCATTTGTAGATATTCAGCTGGGAGTTGGTCAGCAGATAGGGTGGTGGGTTTTAGTTTTTTGATTAGCTTGCATATAAAGGAGGTTGATACAGGCTGGAAGAAGAATAGGTTTTGGCTGTTGGATTAGTGTTAATTTCATCAAGGGAACTTTGAGGTAGTTGGGTGGCTAGAGCTTGAATAGTTTCAGTAAAGAAATGATTGAAACTATCTGCAACCTGTTCTGGGGTTTTATTTGAGTTGGCAGCTGGGTTGGGTGTTGATGTTTTACCTGGATACAGTAATTTATTGATCCCAGCCCAGAATTTTTGAGGATTGTTTTGGTTATTCATCTGCAGCCTACTGTAATAGTGTTTTTTATCCAGTAGTACAAGTCTTTTTGTTTCATTCCGTGCATGTCTATATTTATTGTAATCATGGGGATTTTTGGTAGATCGCCAGATAGTCCATAGTTTATTTCTACTGTTAATTTTTGTTCTTGTATCTTTGGAAAGCCAAGGTATGTTATTACCTTTTGTTCTTATTAGGCGGGCAGGAGCATGTAGGTTTAGGATTTCAATAAATTTGTTATTAAAATAGGTTACAGCTTCATCTAATGGGAGATGCTTTAGTATAATCCAGTTGCAGGTTTTAAGTTCCAGTTGAAGTTTAGCAGGATCAAGGTCTCTTTTGCTTCTGACTTTCCTAAACAAGGGTTGTTGTGGGGTAATAGCTTTTTGTTTAATTATATAGGTTAGGAGATGATCACTTAGATCATCTGGGAGGGTACCTGCAGTGTACATTAGGGGGTTACTATTTACAAGTATCCAGTCCAGTATACTCTCTTTTTGGGAGTGTTTGCCAATTCTGGTGGGGGTAACTATTGTTTGAGAGAATTCATGGAGGTTGATATGAATGGAGGGGGATTTTGATGAACAGGAGCCCCAATCTATGTTAAAGTCCCCCAGGACTAAGGTTTCTTGGGTATACTGAGAGGATAGCCAGTGAAGGGTGTCCTCAAGTGTAGTTACATTGTTTCCTGGGGGAATATACATACAGATAATATTAATGCTTTTACTTTTGTTCAGTTGAAATTTGGTAGCTAATATTTCGGAATTATTGATTTGAGGTGGCTGAATAATTTTAGTAGTTACATTCAGTTCGGATTTATAGAGGACAGCTACTCCCCCCCCCTTTCCTCTTAGTCCGATCTAGTCTGTGTAGATTGTAGCCAGGTGGAAGGATTTCATTATCGGTGGTAGATGGTTTCAACCAGGTTTCAGATAGACATAATATCTCAGGGGAATATACTGTTAAGAGGGCATGAAATTCATTTATTTTTATCTTTTTTGTATATCACTTCTAAAAACAGCTTGCACATCTGGCAGTTCTTGACAATTTATTTCTAGAGTCTAGCTTGCAGGATCTTGAGCATTATTCTTGCTAGCATTTGAAACAAATGCAATTGTTTGATAATTTCAGCATTGCTTACCATTGTTGTTTTTTCCTATTGGAATATATTCTGACTTTTTCCAATACAATGGCAACTGTCATGTTTTCCAAACATGCAGCACTGTAACAGCATCATTTTATAGGTTTTTAAACAACTCATCTAGAATTCTGTCACTCCCAACAACCTTATTATTAGCAAAGTTTTCTAGGGGCCCATTTAACTTCACACGCAAAGGGGTCCGACTTTGGACCAGAGAACACACCATCTTATGTATCAGTGATGCTGTGGTCCTTCTTGTATTGTTCTTCTGTATATTTCTGCCACCTTTTCTTTTGCCCAAGATTGGAAGGTCAAGGCAGAGAGCTCAGACAAAATATGACCTACTGGAAAAGGTAATGGGAAGGCATGTCAGCATTTTTTGCCTGGAGAATACAGTGTCCCATTCTGGTGGTGAAGAGGGGCAATGTCCTGAATATTGACCAGGCAACTTGAATTTGATTAGCCATTCTGGTGTTTGATGGTACTGGCAGATGATTGCTATGCCCATCCTCGGGGATAGGAAGAGAAGAACATGCATGCAAATTACCACAATCCTTCAAAAGAGTGATTGTAATGCAAAGAAAATCTGAGCATGGGCTTCTGGCTCCTAAAACCACTGTTGGGTGGTAGCCTTCAATACTGAGTATATAGGAGCCTGTATGTTCAATGGGGGATGTGAAGTGTACTTCCATGGTGATACAGGAAGCTCATCTCCCTCCTAGGACACAGGACTTAGAATATAGAAAAGCGCCTCATTACTGCATGCAATTAAAAAGATAAGCCTATTAAAAGGAAGCTTAACCTTGAATTATTCTGATGCCATTCCTTCAAGAGACAGAGCTAACATTATTAGTTTTGGTTAATATGAAAAATTTACCAAAATGAAATAAAACATGGATACATATACGTAATAGTTTAAAAAATCATATTAAATGGAAAGAAGACACCTATGTAGTAGGAAGACTTTTTTGGAGATGAACAGCACTAGTCTACTAGAAAACATAACTCTGTTCTGTAAGAGGCCAGCTATACATAACATCCAATAGAAGGAACTATAGTTAACCAGTCAATGTGAAGATGGATGTGTTATGTCTTTCTTAATTCTAGAAAAGAGGTATAACATTTGAATTGGCTAGAAAAAATATGCATATACCTATGTGTGTAACAAAGACTGGAAGTTAAACATTTATTAATCCTTGGAAAATGGAAGATTAAATTAAGATTAAAATAGTTAAATTAAATTAATTAAATTAAAGCTACAAAAACTATTATACCTTGCTCAGGTTTGCACGCAGATTTCTGGCAATAAAAGAGGTGTACCAATAAAGCAATGCAGAACTGCAGAGAAACACTTAAAACAAATTTGAAGTAGCAATATTATCAACTTGACTTGCTATGATAAGAGAAATTGTACAACTTATTCCTGGAAATGTGGATACTGAACAGGTACCACATTATACATAGAAGATTCTCTTACGGCAAATATACTGAAGTAATTATTTCACTTTGATAGAAAGTGGTAGCCAAATTACAAGTCTGATATGCACTTTGTTGTAACTTTATAAACTGCAAATAGTATGCAATTAAAAGTAATACTTTTGTATAATGATACATTTATAATATGAATAAATACAACTAAAATTCATTTCCAGCATGATTTGTGCATGCTCTTTAACCTTCTGTGATTATGGACATACAATAAAAGCTGCAACACAGAGAAGCAGATAACAGTACAGTTCTTTTAATGAGATACCATTGCTGCAAAAAAAAATAATATATATATTTTTAATTACACCCAGCCACTGAATGACGCCTGTAAAAACAGAATATGAGGAAGAAATTCCAAACTAGAGTAATATGAGTCATACATGTATTCCTTTGGTTCTCAGTAGTTATTATCTCCAAGGAAGAATAAGATATACAAAAATACCAAGGCAATGCACAGCAAATACAAGAATGGCAAATGCACTTTAAAAGTACAATAAGAGCAAAATAGCTAATGGTATCCATCCCTTAATATTAATTAAATTAATATAGAAAATTCACCTGCTAAAGAGTACAACAAAACACCAAGCACAGAGTAAACAGGAGAGATGCAAAATTATTAAAAAAGAAAAGCAAAAAAAAAAAAAAAAAAAACAGCAAAAAAGTCTTTATATTGTTTGCAAAGGGAACTGACTTAGGAAATACATAAGAAATTATATTTATGACTCCTAGATTGTTAAATATGTGACATATAAGCTATATCCATTGAACATCTAGGAAGATAAACTTAGGATTCACAATTTAAAATATATATCAGTCTGGGGTGATGGAAAATAATTTGTCAAAGACTACTTTTATATCACTTAAATTGTTGAATTGGAATTTAGTCTTTCCAAGTAAAAATATGTTTTGCAGGGAAAATCTTTTTAAAAATGTTCTTTTTTTCATAAGAAACTCACAGAAAAGGGGACAATATTACTTTTAGACAATTTATATTCATGTGGATTATCCTGTGCAATTTTTAATTTAAGTCCGTAAAAGAGGAAATAGGAGCCTTCTTGACAGATATCTTTCCCAGCATCTTAATAGTTCAAGAGTTTAGTATAACTTAATCATGTATGGTCAGATGATAAATTAATATCAGTGGCTTGATGTACGTTCTCTAATACCGTATCATAAATTGTACTTGGTTCTTTGGTTAAGTGAAGTAGAATATCTCCAGCTGTTCTATCAGGTTACTTAAATCAAATTTGTTAATTAAAGTATTAAGTAATACATTTTATGGATCTATATCAGCTCATCAAATCGCTTATCATAGAACCAAACCCCTATTTGTCATAGAAGCTGCAAATCGACGAATGGACTTTTCAGCGAAAGTTGTCCTAGGGCAAACCAGTGGTAGGCCACCCTAGTGACTGAGAACCAAATAATAAAACTTAATGCCTAATTCGGATGACGGCCAACTGTTGCCCTGGGAAAAGTTTTGGTGAAAACTCAGACGATCGGTAACATCACTAAATAGGTATTTAACAAAGAGGTGTTCACTACTTTGTCATTCAATGAAATGTCATAGACCCCTTTTGTATGACATATAGCTACCAAGTTTGAGTCCTTTTTCTTTAGCTGTGCAGTTTCTTTGATTTGAGTTTGTATTGAGTCTGTATTAGATGAAATTGAATCCTCAAAATCAGAAATTAATTTCTCAGTTGCATTAGTTGTTTTAGCCATATCAGAGATGGTGGTGGTTATATTTGAGATCTGAAAGGTATTTTTTTCTAATAGCAAATTGGAATGAAGGAAGTGCTTCTTTTAATTGATCAAAGGGCATTTATTTCAGATTTAGGTTCAGACAAAGTAGAATTTTTCTACTTGTTTTCAACTACTTTTAAATTGTATTTCCTTCTATGAGATACAAACTGAAGACAGTTCTGAGTGAGTTGTTTATGAATATGTGCATTCATTTTTGTACATCCAGTAGTTTTCAGCTAAAATGGTCATCTCAATAAGTATTTAGATAGCTGTAAATAGTAGCAGAAAAGGCTCCTAACAAACCAGCTGCCATCTTGGAAGTTTCTATTTAGATACTTTCTCGCTACCAAAGATTAATCTTAAAAAATACAGATCCAAACACAAAAACAAGTTCCAAACCAGTAAAATGAGATTGAAGAAGCCACACCAGGATACAATAAAGTAGATTTTATTAAGCGCTTTCATTTTTCAGTGTAAATTTCATCAGAATAAAATGCATCAACGCACTGACCCAACTTATATCCCTCCACTCAGTCAAATAATCAAGTAATTGATTACAACTATCATCCCTTAAGGGTACATTCCCCTTAAAAATACAAGTTTACCTACAAGCAACTTGGTGACAATAAAATCATGCCCTTCCCTGTATTTTACAAATATGAACAAACAAATATAATAAACTAATATAACTCAACAAATATAACATACATTGCATAAAACATTAAATTACATAAAACCTGCAGCTTTAAGTCTTAAAATAGAACTTATGGAGATGGTACTGTTCAAGCCTTGTTGTTCAGTGGCATTTGATCTAATTTGCCATCTTAATTCTCTTAATTCTAAAAAGTCATTGAGCGGACCTCCTCTGTCCCCCAGTGTTACCTGCTCTAAAACCATAAACTTAAAACTACGTCCTTCATTTTTAAAAATATGTGCTGCTAAAGCATTTTTCATATCTTGAAAGCAAGAAACCACAGATGAAAATACAATGCAGAAAAACGACTCAGCCAGTAAATCCAAAAGGAGAATTTATTGCTGAAATGACTGTAGACAAGCAAACTCTTTCTCTCTCCGCTTTTATCATGTCCCCTTTTTCACTGCAAAATGAAATAAGAATTGGATTTCTCAGTCACCCAAAGCTTTAATGCATTCTTGGAATGTGCTTCTTCTGGATTTAGCCACATTTTATACTTAATGACCGAGCATCCCCCTCCCCTCGCATTACACTGCTACAAATTTTCTAATAAATAAGATTCCATCCGTCACCGTCCCTGGGGAAAAATAATCCATTCCACAATACATTTATTAGTACTGACTGCAGGACAATAAAGCACTGCTTTCACTAGCAACTCTAAACACCAGCCTCTCGTATGCCTTTTTCTAACAGCTGGGAGCACAATTCCATTTTCCGTACTTTCGACTACAGTTCCCTTCTAGCGATTGTGCTAAAAAGCTGATACCTTTACCTCTGTCAACACACACAACTTAGGCATGAACATATTTTAACCATCAGAACCCTTATGGAATTGGTTCTGGACACCAACATTATTGTATTTGAAGAACAACTCTTTAAACAATGTAAGGGGGTAGCAATGGGGGCCATCTGTGCTCCCATTTTTGCTAACATTGCCTTAGCATTTTGGGAACTAGAACTCGTCTTTAACAGTACTTTTGCAAAAAATTGGAAGTACTATGGGCGTTATTTGGACGACATAATTATTTTATGGAATGGTGATGAAAAAAAACTAAAAAGGTCTTTGGCCTTCATTAAGGAAAGCACTGACTTTTTAGACTTCACCCATACAATAGGTCATGAGGCAGTTAACTACTTGGATATCACTATTAGTAAAGACAGAGATGCAAAGGGCTTTAAAACAACAATTTTTAGAAAGCCGACCTATTCCAACACCCTTTTACATTTTGACAGCTTTCACCCGTTACATCAGAAAAAATCATTAAAGGGCAGGGTGTTCGGCTAGCAAGGATGGTATCAGAGTGGGATGACTTTTTACACCAAATTCATATATTGAAGGACATGCTTCTACAAAGACGATACCCCCAAGTCTTTTTAGATAACATTCTATAAGTGGTGGTTGATAAGAGGCAGAGGGGTTATTTTTCACTGCTGCTTGGAAAAGGAAGTGACACACAAGAGAAAGCATTAAGGTTGGAAGTCAATAGTTTTACAAAATCCGCTATTTTTAGCTATAACAAGAATTTTCAGGTATAAGTGAAGTAATACATCATAACTGGAATTTGTTCAGTACTAGTAAAGACTATTTGGAACTAGTAGGGACATTTCCTAAGATTATATATAAAAAGTACATCACTTTTAAAAATATGCTTGAGAGAACACACAAAGCCAATACTGAAATGGGTAGCATGACGAAATGTGGCTTCTGCCTAAAATGCAAATATATTTATTTATTTATTGATTTTACATTTGTTGACCAGGCTAGACCAACTAGATACATGTCCATTTTCAGTAGAGGCCTGGGGAGAAAAGCTCCAAGACATATCAAGTGAGATAATTTTATGTTACATAAAACAGACATAGATGAATATATGTACACATTTCCTAAAACTATTTACAATATATTGAGCTAATTAATAGATCCCATCCCACACTATTATTGAGGACACAGAGATAGTAATACCAAATTATGGTAAGTATGCTCTCAAAAAGAAATTTTCCTGTAGTAGTAAGGCAGTAGTCTATCTTGCCTTGTGCACCAAGTGCCCAGGTTTCTATACAGGGAAGACTATCAATGCCCTTAGAAGCAGGGTCTACCAACATTATTATGATATAAACAGGCAAGATATGAAAAATGCCTTAGCAGCACATATTTTTAAAAATGAAGGACACAGTTTTAAGTTTATGGTTTTAGAGCAGGTAACACTGGGGGACAGAGGAGGTCCGCTCAATGACTTTTTAGAATTAAGATGGCAAATTAGATCAAATGCCACTGAATAACCAGGCTTGAATAGTACCATCTCCATAAGTTCTATTTTAAGACTTAAAGCTGAAGGTTTATGTAATTTAATGTTTTATGCAATGTATGTTATCTTTGTTGAGTTATATTGGTTTATTATATTTGCTTGTTCATATTTGTAAATAAGGGCATGATTTTATTGTCACCAAGTTGCTTGTAGGTAAACTTGTATTTTTAAGGGGAATGTACCCTTAAGGGATGATAGTTGTAAGCAATTACTTGATTATTTGATTGAGTGGAGGGATATAAGTTGGGTCAGTGTGTTGATGCATTTTATTCTGATGAAGTTTTCACTGAAAAACGAAAACGCTTAATAAAATCTACTTTAGTGTATCCTGTTATGGCTCCTTCAATTTCATTTTAAAAAAATACAAATGTAAAATGTTAAAGTGATGTTACTTGCTGTCTAAAAATTTTCACAGGAGAATCGATCAGCCATATTTTGTATTCTAGCCATTGAAAAACATTTAATACTTTAAACTTCTCAAATTTATTTTGAAAACCACTATATCCTCTGAGCATGTTTTGCAGTGTGTATATGAGGGGTCTTCATCTTGTATTAAAGTAGACTTATGGATATCAAATGCATTCCCTATAGAAAAATATCCAAACCAAAACATGGATGCCTGCACTCCTAATTATTGTTTCTGAATTTAGTACAGCAGTTAGTATACTACTTTAGAGACCTAACTGCAATATAATCATATAGAGACACCCAGGGACTAGCCTGTTAGGTAACACAGGTGATAATGTTTTTTTATTGTTAAAAAATCCAGCTTACTCTAATATTAGAAGCAGGGGTATCGTAATCATTTTCTAACTTCTCAGATAGGTTCATAGGTTCATAGGAGGTTATTAGGTTAATGACTCTAGGGCTTTTACAAGCCTAGCCATATAAAAACCTGTGTATCCTAATTGAGCATAGTTAGATGGTCATTGTTAGCAGAGCAATTCTATGATAAGCACTGACTGCCCTTGTCCATGAAAGATACAGGCGCCACCCTGGGATGAATTTACAGTCACCCATCCAATTGTCACAGTGTGCACTTAAATAAGGTCATTGAGGAGCTCTGCTTCACGTGAAGTGGGAGCTTATTCCAGTGGAGTGGCAATCTCTGGGAAATATATCTGTCTCTTCAACATGCTTTGTTAATGTCACAGGCTAGGTTGAGATCCCTGCAGCGAGTGACTTTTGTCCCATTAGATTTTTTGGATGTGCAGCATTTCCATTAGGGCAGAGTCAGATAATGTTCTGTAGGCCAGGTACAGGCTGCCTCTCAGCAGCCTGTATGATACAGAATACAGTGAAAGGGCTTTCAGTCTTTTCATGTAAGTCACATTTTGGAGGCCCTGGATTCTCTTGGTAAGAAACCTCTGTGGTCTCTTCCATTTGCTGCAGTAGGTGTCTGGTGAGATACATATGGAAGGGAGCACTGTACTCAATTAGTGGTCTGATAAGGGTTGAGTACAATGGAGTTATAACCTCCTTAGTCTTGGATGTTATGCCCTTATTTATGAGATGTGCAATGTAGAAGGCTTTCCTCACCACAATGGACATGTGATGATAGAAGTTTAGATTGCTATCAACCTGTGTTCCCAAGTCTCACACCACTTTGAGCTTAGAGGGATGCGAGCTATATCATAATTAGCAGGTGCTACTTCTTTGCCAAAGGGGATAATGAGGCATTTTGTTGCATTTAGTTTTAGCCCATGACTTTGGCACCAATCATTTGTCTGAGTTAGCCCCTTCTGTAATATGTTACCATCATTGGGGGGCTTATGATTGCACCCAGTTAGTAGTAATCTGCAAAGCTGGCAAGCCACAGGCTTTGCTCATTTGCTCCAGAGATTGTGGGAATGCTGGTCGTTACCTTCCTCCGTAAGAATGATCACGGATCCTGGGCTTTTTTTCAGAGAAACTATTTCTAATGATGTGTGAAACAAATATTCATAACTCTAGAACTGTAGCTGTCACACATGTAAGTATATATATAAAAATCATCAAACACATGCATATATTCAGATTTTGTAACTGTCAATAACTGCAGATTTTTGTTTATTTTTCTATATTTTTTAAACAAGTGGCAGTATCTTCATAACCATGCCATCTAGGCAACAAGTGCCTGCAGTTAATATGCCTGGATGTCAGCTTCAAAATGAGACCTCAACCAGTATCTTACCGTGCTTGGTTATCAAGATACTGAGGCTAATATGAAATATGTCATATTTCTTATAATCAAACAAATAAACATACTATTGTATCTTTGAAGCAGTAGTAGATAGATGCCATGTGTCAATGGACAATTTGTCTAGACTGATGTCAGTTTCAAAAGTAATACATCATTCACCATTTGTCATACTTGCTTATAGAGATATTGTAAAAACAAGAAAAATATTAAGAAAGGTTTCATAAGCTGAAGCCTAAGCAAACTGTCATATCTCTCCAGGTGTGCTACCTAGAGGTCAAGTACTGAAGCGAATATGTCTGAATCGGGTCTATATTATTTCATTGAAAACTCATTTCATAGAAGCTTAATTCATAGACACATATTCAATGAAAGCTCACTTCACTGAAAACCCAATTCACTGAAAGCTCACTTCACTGAAAACCAATTCCACTGAAACGAATTTCGTTGAAATGTATATAGGGCCTTTTCCTCACTGTTGTGTGATCCTGGAGTTATTATATTAAGTAAGGGGGGTATGGGGGGCACAGCCCCCCACATATTGTAAATATTTTAAAGCATATAGATGGATACTTAGAATTGTAATGAATAAATTCTTCCAGAACAGAACATATAACCAATTTTGTGAGGGGTTTCGTGCTCCACACCCCCAACAGCCCCCCACACCCCCTTACTTTATATACTAACTCTAGGATCGCACAACAGTGGGTAATAGGCACTATATACCTTTCAACTAAATGAGTTTCAGTGAAATGGGTTTTCAGTGAATTGAGCTTTCAGTGAATTGGGTTTTCAGTGAAGTGAGCTTTCAGTGAATATGTGTCTATGAATTAAGCTTCAATGAAATGAGTTTTCAATGAAATGATATAGACCTGTCTGAATCAATACCATTTTCAAAGGGATACCACATCCATCATGATGCTGTTCTCCCTTCCTGAGATACTGACCAAAGATTACAGCAAGTCACATTTCTCATAATATGTCAAGTAAATTGCTTTATGTCTGCAAACGTACTATGCAAAGGTCATGTATCAGTGTGCTGTCTGTCTGGACTGATGTCAGCTTCAAAATCATATATTACATGATATGCTTCCATTTTCCGTATTACAGATATTGAGATAATATGAAAATATAATTTGTAAACATAAAACATTAATACATTATTTTATCACTGCAGAGATCATGCATTGGGGTAAATCTATCTAAAGTGATGCCAGTTTCAGAATGATTCCTCATTCATCATGCTTTCCTACTTCCTTACAGAGACACTGACACAAGCCTGCCAAATATGAAAAATATTATAACCTGTATTTTCTGAAAAATATGTAAAGTATTATATCTCTTTTGGTATTCTAGACTTGTATAGGCCATGCTATAACACATCAGATGGGAAATATATATTAAGGTGATCAAAATAAACATGGTTGCTGGGAACTGAACAGTAAACAACAGACAACCCATGTGGCTATATAACAGCACTACTGCTGGTGCCTAGAAAAACAGGACCATATATCTGTAATCTGCTGAAACATTAAGACAAGTTTCTTACTATAATGCCATGAAATTCAGGTGGTAAATGCATTTAGGTAGTAATCCTGAATAGAAGCTGTCCAGATTTTTGCCTTTTATTTTTGGTCTGTCCCTCATAAAGTTTTGGTTTTCTGGCAAATCTTTGAGGACTGAAGTCAGTAAATAATGACAGGCATTTGAATTTCAGACTTAATAGCCTTCAGAAAATGCATGCTAATGTGAAACCTGTTTATTTTTAACAAATGACAATATGTAAATAATAAAATAAACTCTAGCAATTTTTTAAGTGTAGAAGAGCAATAATTAAACTTTGCCCCTGATTTTGTGCCATTGCCCCTCATTATTTTTGGCTTTGTCTAGATTTCTTGAATTAAGAGGTTGAGAGGTATGGATACCATATATAACTTGGGATAGACTCTGCCTGCTGGACTGGATCTAGGGCACAGAAACTAAAGGAACCAGTTTTGAGAAAATGTTGACAGTTACAGCTACAGATCATACCAATATGTGCAAAATAGTTATCAGATCTAGTCAGGTCTGTTAAGCATTCATTGTAACTGAACAGTACAACATTTTCTAACCATTCCTTTTCTTTGAAGCTAGCTCTTACTTTTAGATAACCCCTAATAGGTAGCAGAAAATAATTCTTAAATAATACTCATACAACTAAAATGTCTAATGAAACAATGGGCAGAGTTATATATTCCAGTGAATGATACACCATCAGCAAAAATTGGCATACTCTTTCAAATTGTGTTTCATATAGACATTTTACAATGTATTTTTTGTGTTGCATAATGATGAGCACTTATTAGTAATATGTTCTTCCCTTCACAAAATATTATTGATGAGACAGATTGCATAAGCAGGCAAAGTGTCTCTTTTCTGGATGCATGTATTTATCCAAGCCAGGGTAGTGTTAGTGCTTGCATTTATTGTAAACCTTTGGAAAGGAATAGATTATTACACATCAGGAGTTGTCATCCTACTTATTTATTAAAGTTCACCTACACTTTGTTGAGGCATATTTGATCAAGCATCTGCTAACTGAAATTTCAGAGCAGCAGTGTGCTTTACCACATTTAGATGGATTGTGTGAGCCTGTGGTATACTTTCTGTGTGTTTTTTTCCTTTTCCCGCTGTAATGTAACCATGGAGTTAGTAGATATAAATTAGGGGGCATGGGGTGCCAAGGCCCTATATGGCGGTACTGAATATTTGGAAAATCATAACTCATTATTTTGTAAATCAACCAAATATGAGGAAACCATTTATTAGTTAATATTCCAAAGTGTATATTATTGTATGTCATCAGAAACATCAGTGAGCAGAAAAGTTTTTTATACATCAGCAGGAGGCATGGCAGTCAGATTAAAGGGGGAAGGTATCTGACAGATGTCTTCCACAGATTATACAGTGAAGAAAAAGGATTAAGGTTTAATTCCAAGTGGAAACGTCTGATGAATGCATCTTAAGAAATTAAAGGCTTGCTATAGATTAGATAATTAGTCAAACACGTATTATTGTATAAACCATTGCAAAGATTTTTATGAACCCCCACATATGTGCACAGACATTTTCTTTGCCACTGCTGGTTTTCAGTGCCACATCACAAGATAATGGAGCCTCAGGCATGTCCCCTGTTGTACACATGCACAAGAACAAGGATCTTATGTCTAAGCATTGAACCGGTATCCTCATGTGCTGCATAGCCCACGCCTGATTACACAGCTGACCTTAAACTCTATCAAATATTCCAAGCATGAACCTTAAAACATGGCTTAAATCTGTGGAAGAAAAGCAATCATAGACTGCTGCAGCCTTTCATGTCCATCAGATTCTCCAACCCCTTAGACATTACGGACCTTGCTGCCTATGCAGGTAGAAGCTCTGCCTCTGTGCTAGCCAACGAGTCACCTGTTTGTCTATGTTATGAATATTAGATTATACTTTTCCTAGTGTTAAGATGCCAGTAGTGTCTTCTTTAATAGCATTATTTTCAGATTTTCTCATACTCTGATTGAATGTGTCAGCATTTTTTCAACTTGCAAAGCTGGGATCCTATGCACTCTCATATTTTCTGAGTCAGTGTCCAGTACTTTCCCACAGTGAGTATAACAATTCCCAGCTATACCTAGGTTCTGAAAACCAGTCATCAATGGTTACATCAACAGTATGAATACATTTGCTTGCATTTTCACAAGAGACCTTTGAAGAGAATTGTAAGGAAAAATGGAACATCAAACCTCAAATCATAAAATGCTGCACAGCAGTCAGGGCAGTAATAATATAAACTAAAGCATAAATTAAATTTTTATAATATAGATTATTATCAATTCTTTGATCTTAACCAAGTTTCTGTATGTACGTGACATGGATGTCAAGAAATTCACCTTAAAAGTAGAGTGTTGCAAAGCTCAAGTGGTGATTCCTGATATAAACATTTAGAACACATAATAAAGGCATTATATTCAGAGAAACCTGATGTAACTTCTTTGCAGCTTTAGCTGCTCCAATGCACTACTAGTTACAGCCATGTGGGTTTCCTCAGGGTACCCAGGTTTCCTCCCACATTCCAAAGACATGCAGTAGGTGGACTGGGTACTCTAAATTGGCTGTAGGTGAGACTGTGTGCATGAGTGAATGTTAAGAATGAATTATCATGGCAGGGCTAGCCAGCCAGTGGTGTAAACCTTGGCTGGAGCTGATTGTCACTGCAGAAGTGACACCCCAACACTATGTACAAAATGTCAAAAAGGGGGTTGAGGATGGATGGATGGACAGTGGCTGGAAGCTTTGTTCAGCTGATGAATGACCAGCTTTAAGTGCTGTTAGACACTTCACTGCACCACACTTTTTTGTGACAGCAAACTAAAGTACCAGTAGTAAAACTGTTTTAGCTACTCACTGCTGTCCTGTGGTCTTCTGTTCTGACTTTTATGCTGTAGCACTAGACTGGAGTTTAACGGAGCTGAGAAGTACTTAACAATTTTTTTTTCAGAAAGGTGCTTGAAGGTTGCCTTTTCCTGAATTTGAAGCATAGTTGTAGTGCAAGAGTATTATTAATATTATTTACCACTGCTTGTGTACTGCTGTTCATAATCTTCCTTCATGCTGTTTATACTAATCCTGACATTTTTCTTGTGACTTAACCTGTGTTTAGTATTTAACTCATATTTGGGAGTGTAGGTTGCAAATGTTCTTACATATATGTGCAAATGTCTCACTATATATATATATATATATATATATATGTGTGTGTGTGTGTATATATATATATATATATATATATATATATATATATATATATATATATATATATATATATAAATATATATGTATAGGTACTTTTCCATTATTGGGGCAGCAGTTACAATCTGTGAAGGCAATGTTAGCATGCGCCGGCAATGATGGTAGAGATAGCACAGCTGGTTTTCATGTAGGTAGTACACACCAAACATTTGACAGCAACATTCCATTACATCTGGCATATTGTAAGCTTGAAAAGCATATTTTACAGAGGGCACCGGATTCCCAATAATTCAACACTTACACCAACAAGTACTGAGCATCGTCATTTTCCTTATACAAGGCATCCACATAACACAGTAGCAGGACAGTGTAACGGTCATCATCAATATCACCCTCTGTAATGCAACCATAATATGTAATGTCACCAGAACAATTCAGACAAACGACAGACTTTCTGCAACTCAGTATTTAGTTTATTACATTACTTTTGCAAACCACTTGGATCACAACACACCAAGAAACACTTAAGCAGGAGGCATGAAAGTGGTAATCTCTTTAAGCATAGCTGAAGATACTGCATTTTTTTATGTAAACATCTCCACATGAATTTGGCTAAATAGGAGTGTAGGTGGTGCCAAGCACTGCCCTGATGTCATTTATTACACCATTTGGCACTGCCCCACAAGTGCTCTACTGTTTGGGTATGACACCCACTGTCCAGATCCACAAAATTGTATTTGTGGTTGACAGTGAAATGTTCATATCCAGCATCCTGCAATTCATCTGTCTTGTATGCTTGCCAGCAATCTGAATAAATAATACTTCCTTCTGCTATGTTTTCCTGGATCATGGACATCAAGGTTTTGGCTGACCAATCTGGAATGGCAACAAGAAAAGATTGCTTTGACTCCTGGCACATTCTGCTGAAAACCCACTGTGGAGGAAGCACTCAGCCAATGTTGTTTTTTCTTCTGGTGAAAAGACTTTTATCTACTTTAACAATTTTGTTGAAGCCACCAATTTTCACAGTAGGTTGAGCAATTAAAGCAGTAGTACACACCTCGAGCATGTAATTCTTCCAATCCACTGTAGTGTTATGGTTCATTTGTAGTTGCAGTTCACAAAACTCAACAGATATCAGCTCCTGACACCAAAAGTAAATAAACCTAACAGCTGTAAGGAAAGGGATGTGTGATCCATCAAACCAATTTTGGCTTCACAAACCCTTCTTCTGTTGGCATGATTGTTGGGTACAGTGCCATTTGGGTGCCGCATTACCATTGAAAGATAATTTCATGTTGTGGCTGTTGGGACAAAGTCTGTCATTATGGAGAATTCCTTTCTCCTGAAAGAATTTAATTACAGACTCTTTATCATTTGGCAATTGCAAAATAGCATAATCCATGAGGCATGGGAAAAAATAACAGAAAATCTGACATGAAAAAAATCTGTGGTACCCACATCAAAACCAGCTGTGCTTTCATGCCGGCATGTGCTAACATTGCCAGCGCACATTACAACTGCTGCCCTGATAATGGAAAAGTACCTATCTATCTATCTATATCTATCTCTCTCTTTCTCTCTCTCTCTCTATATATATATATATGTATGGATGTATATGGGTTCATGTCAATTGAACAAAAATCCATATCCCCGATGACTGGATTGCTGAAATGGAATCACCAACACCGCACATCCCCAACAAAGGTAAGTGAATGTATTACAGCATGGAACCTATTCCCGTGTCCGTAATACACCTAAAACATTCACAAATACCTGTATAGCAGGCGGGCAAGCCCCCCCATGCCCCCCACACCCCCTATTTAAATATACCAACTCCGAGATCGCACCACATTGTGGGAATGGGAATCCAAATCCATCTCATTCGACACTACTCACCATTGTCGGGGATGTGCAGTGTCGGCGATTCCGTCTCGGCGATCAGGTCGTCGGGGATATGGGTTTTTGTTCAACTGACATGAATCTATATATATATATATATATATATATATATATATATATATATATATATACATACATACACACACACATATATATATATATATATATATATATATATATATATATATATATATATGTATGTATAAGAACGAGACCTTTGGTCTACCTTATTATTGCATTTAGCACACTATTACTGCCTGCAACCTACCCCTCATTGTCTGTACTAAATAATCAAGCTATTTTAAATGTATCTGTTAATCTTTTGCCTTAATGTTTAATCTGTAAGTTAATTTCAGTCATTCACCACCTCATCCATGAAACAAGCATTTCTCATGTGAAGTCTAAATTGCAACAGTATTATCTAGAATTTGTGGTCTTGCCTATTTGATTTGTCCTTTCGGCTTAGCTCCTTGTTTTCCATTTTTCTTTGGAGTACTTTATGAATCCATATGCTAGTCCTTTAAACTATCTGGTTTTTAAAGCCTGCAGTTTAAGACTGTTGAGCATATCATCTTATGTTGCCCTCTCCAAACACTTAACCATTCCTATGGCTTTCACCAGTTTTATATCTCTTCGGAAGAGGGTCTAAATCTGATGGTGTACTTCAGCTGTCTTAATAGCACTTGGTAAAGGGTGAGTGTAGGGTTTCTGTGTCTCACTCTTCCCCCACGTCATGCTGGATTTTGCTGTTGCCCTCATGCATTGCTGTCTTGTACCCTATTGATACACCTACCCTCTTGTATTCCAATCCCAGAGCGTGCTTCCCAGAATTCAGTACTATATATTCTAACCATACTTCTTTTCTGCCCATGTTTTGAACCTGTCCCCATTCCACATGATGGTCTCCCTCCTCTTTCTCTAAAGAGTTCCAATCATGTTGGTCTGGCAGAATCTCTTAGACTGCATGCATGTTGATTTCTCCTCTGGATGCTCTCTTGCAGGATTTTGGTCAATCACCTTTTCAGGCCCCTTTCCATATGTTTTCCACCACTTATGTTAAACTGAGCAGCCAACAGTTACCCAGTGAGGTCCTTGTTCTATCAACTTGCAGAAGTACAACTGTTGTACATCTCCAGATAACTGCAACTAAGCCATCTTTCAAGGTCTGATGGAATACCTCAATGAGTCATCCTACCACAATTCCAGCCACTCTTCTGAGCACTTAAAACATTCCATCCAGTACTTCCTCTTCTGAGTGACTTTATCACACCTTCTTCTTCTATTCCTTCCTACATCTTTCTAGATGATAATAACGTCTGAAAACTCTTCTTATGATAGAATCATCCCAAGTTGCTAATGAATACTGATGAAGGAGAGTCATTCAGAAGTTTGCCTTGCTCCAGGTCTCCTTGAATCTTGTTTCCTTCTTTATTTTTGCAAACTTCCAAAATGTACTTTTGTTATACTTCTAACCGTTCCTTTTCCATATGACATGCAATGTCTCCCTTACTACTCCTTTAAGCTTCACTAGCCTTCCTTAACCTACATGTCTTATTCCTTTCCATATTGCAGCTCTTTTCATTTCCCATAACTCACTTTTTCATCTGCAATTTCTCTATTACCTTTGCACTAACTATTCTGACTTGTCATAATCTACCATCTGTAGTTAGACTCCATTTCTCGCATCTGTGCTCCTTTTATTTATCCTGACTGTAAACATACCATGGCAAGGTCACTATTTACAAGTTTATTCATTTATTTATTTGACATTTGTTTACCAGGAATGTCTGATTGGGTATGAGCCCATTTTCAGTGCAGGCCCGCGGAGAAAAGCTCCACAGTACACATTAAACAAAATTAAAAAACTGAAAAATGGTTACAGATATTAAGATAATAACAAAGTAGTACAATATGTGAAATACAATAAAAGAAAAATAAGCAAAATATAAAGGCAAGCAATAAAATTGACCATACATTATATACAAGATAGAAGAGAGTTCCTAATGTGTATGTTACATAATGATGCATGAAAAATATATAACAGAATAAGTAATAGGTCATAACAGCCATATACATTGTCTGGCAGGAAAACTAGACAGTAAATGTCAGTCAAATTGTGGGATCGATAAAGTTAGTGTAAGAATATAAAGAAAGGGTGTTAGAATGTTAAGGAATTAAAAAGAGATGAGACTAGAAAGTAGGTAAAGCAGGAAGGGAAGTAGGATATATCAAGAGGAAGTCTATTAAGAGTGTGGAAGAAAGGAATGGAAAAGACTACTAAGATGGCATGGAGCATGGGCAGATCCAGTTATTGGTCAGATGTTCTTTCAGCCTAGACTTGAAGTAATACTAGTGGGGTATAAGTCTGACTGCTTCTGGAATGCTATTCCATGATTTGGCAATACAGTGAGAGTACAGACAGATAGTAGATACTTGTGACAGGAGCGTAAGTCAGGAGATGGAACATAGTGTTGAAGTAGTGAGGATGTAGTTTGGGAAAATGAGAAGCTGTACAGTAATTTGTGAGCGAATGTTAGTTAATTAAAGGTGAGAAGGTGGGGTAGTTTGAGCCAATTTAGGGACTTGAGAGCAGAGCAATGATGAGAGTAGTGGGCCTACCCTGTGGCAAATGTAACTACTTTATTATAACATTGACTTTAAGTTTTGCTTTGAGGGAAGAGTGAAGATTGCTTAGGATAAGTGAAGCATATAGAAGGGAGGGCAGGAGATAGGTGGTGGCAAGGGTTATTCTTGTGGGGCCTTAGCCCTATACATCATGCCCAATTTTTGAGTAGTTTTTCTATGATGTTGCTGATAGGTAGGTCAAAGTTAAGATTGCTGTCAATAGTTAACACCTAACAGTTCTGTATATGAAACCACACTGACTAAAGTATTGTTCAGAGAAGTAAGACACCCCAGAGAACAAGAACCAGCTGGTAAGTACTCAGAAAAAAGCAAACAATCAGTGAGGCTGTAACAAATCTATTTCAGATGCTAATAAAGTATTAGGTGAAAAGTAGTAAGACATATAAGGGTACATTTAAAGCTTATAAAGAAAATCAACTTAAGGGCATTTGTTACTCCTCCTTAACTACGCACAGCGGAATCATACACTGCTGCAAGTACAATTCCTAAGAAAATTAAGCTGGGAGGGGGATGGGGGTGTGCACAATACACAGAAGTATAACAAACACATTATATTAAACACAACTATTCAAGCCAAACAACACTGCATATTGAAAAGCTGATTAAAGGGAAGAAACATTTATACCCACTTTCTTATTTATAAAGTGTTTTGGCAGGTTTGCAGGGAGCTTGCAGGTAAATTTTGTTGTCTTGAGTCCCAAGTGGGCACCTTGTAGTTAAGAGATGGGGTGGGCGGGGGGGTAGCAGGAGAAAAAGAAATAGGAAGAAGCAGGTTAGAAGGAGAGGGTTAGATAACTATCATATAGAGTTACATTAAGCACAACAGTTTATTTTAGTAGGCCTAAAGTTTGACAGACTTAAAACAGATACAGGGAAAGGAAAAACAGTATACAAATTATGTGTTGCAGTTACAACATTATGCATATCATAGTTTTCCTGCAGTAAAAGCCTTGAATTGACATCCTGTAATTTTAAATACTTTCAAATATCTAACACATAGCTCATATTAAAACTAAAACCAATTACAGTCAAAGTACATTGGATTAACGTCCTGAAAAATAAAATGCCTTCTCAGAACTATCACATAGCTCAGGTAGAAACTTGAACTAAAATACAAAGTACAATATACAGAATCCAAGCTACTGCTGCAGCACTATGTACAATATACTACGCATGCAGTTAACAACAAAGATTTTACTTTTTGTTAAATAAGATGCTTACACAGAGCCATTACTTACTAGTTATATATTAAATAAATATATTAAAAAATAATACTTGCTTATGTAGTGTACACACTGCCAGGAAAAGACTAATAGGGAAGACCGCCGTTTACAGAGACCAGAGTGAAAGTGAAAATGGAACACAAAATGGTGCCAGCTAGGATAGCAACTGAATGGAGCAAAGCATCATGGAAGGCATTAGAACACTGAGTTAAGGGGGACAGGGAAGAAGAAGAATAAAAACTAAAACAGGGATATATGACAACCTACAGAACAAGAACCAGCAGGTAAGTACTCAGAAAAAAATATCAGTGAGGCTGCAACAACTCTGTTTAAGATGCTGGTTATACGGTCAGTTAATTATTGGATGAAAAGTAGTAAGATATATAAAGGGTACATTTACAGCTTGTAAAGAAAATCAGCTTAAGGACATTTGGTGCTCCTCCTTAAATAAGCACAGTGGAATCAGAAACTGCTGAAAGTAGAAACTACTGCAAGCACAATTTCAAAGAAAATTAAGCTGACAAGTGACACAAGTTCTGTTTTCTTCATCTCATTTTTTCACAAATAAACCCTGTTGTCTAATATTATCTTTTTCCACCCTACAGCTGACATTCAGCTGCCACCAACTTCTCTTTTCATTCATTGGGCCTGCAGGGCCCACCTTAGCCTTTCTGATCTCAGTCTGACTCACAGCCAGACCAATACGAAGATGAAGGATGCTGGTAAGGCATCATATTGCTGGCATGCAGATTTGTCCTTAATTTCAATACCCAAAGCAGCATTTTTGCACATGCACTACTTCCCAGCTAATTGGCTCACTGCTTATGCAGCATGGAACTTGCCAGGTTCATATGCTGCTTATTGCAGTGAGACTAGGTTGCCTCCCTTCCCCCAGGATCGATGAGCTGTCCAACTGTTCACTCTCATGCTCCCTGTGGTCGCTGCAGCATCCATGCAGCTAATCAAACAAGGGTTATTTGCGGTACAGTGAGGGTTTTATCTTTCTGTGTGACAGGTTGGCTTAGTCTAATATTTTCTTTACCTTCTTTGTAAATCTTTCCTAATCAATAATTTCACTCAGTCTCATGTTTCCTGCTCAATGTGAAGTCTGGAGTGCTCCAGTCTGTTCCCAACCAACTGAAGCCTCTCATTACCACTAGCTACCACTCATCTTCCCAATTTCTAATCCGTTCCTTAATCAGGCCACTTTCTCTCCCAGAAGCACAGTGGGAACTGTAAATGGTGTCGCTGTATTGGCCTTCCCCCTTACTGCTTAGCACACATTCTTGCATATATTTTCTAACTATATCTCTGAACAACATGTTTTCAAAATTTCAAAGGCAACTTCATAAATTGTCTTACATAATGACTGTTAAGTATACTGCTCAACTTGGAATCATCAAAAATCTGGACAAAGGGCCATGAAAAGCAGTTACAACTGGCCAAAAATCTGTATGCTGGTTAACAAAAAAGTTGCATACATAATTATGTAACCCCACCCATCCCTGTGGGATTGTGGGATACCATCTTTTAAATGCAAACTGAAGGACAAAATATTAAACAGAAATGAATAAACAGAACAAAAGTGTTTTATTTATAAAATGCTTAAGTAAAATATGAGTCTGAATCATATAAATTCATAAGAGAAGCTTGCTGTGAATCTTCACCGAGCTCTTTCTCTACATTATTTGAAGATATGATACAAATTCAAACATAACCTGGCATTACTAAGTGCTGCATATGTCCTTTTCATGCCATGAGAAACAAAACTACCAGAATAGTTCATGCATCACTTAAGGACTTTAACTTAAGCTTGTTATTCCATAAGGACATGCACTTCACTTCAAGAAAAGAAAATAAATCCACTAACCCAGATGAACAAAGATGACTGCTTATTAAATATGATGATATTTTTATTCAACACAACAATTGCTTATTAACTAAGCATTTCCCATTTGGGACATTTATGTCCTATATAAAAATTTAATAAAAATGTTTCTTGTTTAAAAAAATTGTTATACTGTTTGACATGTGAATGCAATGTATTCAGAAGGCAAGGGATGTACATGACTGTAAATCTCTCCCACTAGCAGGTGCTGCTTGATGACAGTTGAAGACTGAGATTCTTTTGCATTAACATCAGACAAATGATTCTGTAAAGAAGGTCAAAATGGTACAGACTTTCAGAGATCCAAAAATGTAAACAGAGTCCACACCAGTGGCATAGCTAGAGTTTGTGCCACCCAGGGCTGTCTTTGAGTTTGCTGTCTCTCCTCCCTCACAAAATCATAGTCAGATGGGGCCCCCATTCACAGCCTTACCCCCCTGCAGCCATTCCAGTGTCCCATTACTTGGCCATTTCTCCCCATTTACTATAAGCACTGTAATGTGCATACTGCTTTATGCTTTACTTCTACAATGATTATTTGGATTTCATTTAAAACTTTTATATAGCACAAACACTGATAGACATCTGCTAAACAAAGCAATACAGTCTCACAATGAAAACAGATTTAGCATTAAAACTTCTCTGCCCTTGAAACTCACATTCATTGAAACAGCATTAAACCCACATTCAAAGAAAATGCATTTGGCCAGTGGTGGATAAAGTTTACCTTTGGGCTGTTTTCAAATCATAGGCCCCTTGCACACATATTTAGGACCATGCAAACATACATGTGTTCTTTGATTCACTTTCCTGATTGTATTAAATTATATTCCTTGTATAATCCAGCTCACTTGTTAGAGTGTGTTTTAAACGTATTATTTTAAAAATGTTCCCAGTAAGCAATGAAACAAAATGTATGAACCAATAATGACAAAACTGCCCAAATTCAGAACATTTCCATCATAAAAGTCTACTCAAACTTCTGTCATTACAATCTGCCAATATCAGTAAATATGCACAATCTCTCTCTCTGCAGAAGTAAAAGTTGTCTAAATAATTCCACATTAAAGAGATCTTTAACCAAAGATGTTGCTGACAGCAAACAACTTTATAGTTCATTGTTTCATCTACAAATAAAGTGCCTGTTGCCCTTGAAGAATAAATTGCCCATGTTACATTAAAAAATGATAAGCTAGTATTGCAATAGGGAATGGATTGCAAACTGATAATAGGTTCATAGTTAATAGATATCTCCTCCAAAGGAGGACATTCTCAGGACTGCAGCATTTACCCCCCCCCCCCTTAAAGTACAACAGTACAGTATCAGCAATCCATCTACATACTGTGGGAGTAGAACCTTCAGCTTTCTGTATCAAAAACATGTATACTACCTATTGTGCTACTAACAAAGCAAACAGATGGCATAAGCAGCGCTAAAACTTCTCTTCCCCTAAAGCTCTCAGCTCCTTGGAAAAACACTTGATGTTCAACTATATCTCTCAACTTTGCAGCACAAGAAATCTGGAAAAAGCCAAAATGTATTGGGGGGGGGGGGCAAAGGCCCAAAACAAGGGACACATTTTAAACATTGCTTGTATAATCTTAGAAAGTTGCTAAAATAAAATGTTTTCTGTTACCATGCGTTTTATGAAAGATAGAAAGACTGAAACTTAAAGGGCTGTAATTATTTAGTAAATTCAGTTCTCCCTGATTTGGCAGAAAACCACATATTTTAAGAGTAACAGACCAAAAGTTTGAGGAAGTATGAGACAGACATTCCAGACAGTCTTTGAAAATGTGGACAGCTGAAAGCTATGGACTTAGCTCCTTAAGTCACAAGTGGTGGTATGGGTAGAGAATTTAGGCTCTTGTTTCTTGTACCTAAGGTGCAGGGTTTGAGCCTAAGTAACACTAACCACCAGTTATATCTAACTGGGGCATATTACACACACACAAAGCAGCAGCAAATTATCTTACTTGGTGAAGCAGAAAAACATTGTAAACACACACCACTTGTTAGCAGCAAATTCCCTTAAATGCTGTATTTAAATTGCATGGGTGTTCAGGAAGAGCAGGATGTCTGTTTGTACAATGAATGCACACTGGACCACCATGTAAGCTCTTTTTTTAAGCTGTACCTAACTGAATAACTGCTGCTATCCCTCAGCTAAAGGACCCTTCCTCCAGTCAGTTGTGAATACACTGTTTTAACTACAGGGCAAAGTCCTTAACAGAACAGTAATAATTTAAAACTACTGTTCTCCTAAAACATGCTCTGTCATGGGTCTAGGCTACATCCTGAAAGATAATGTACAGCAATGGCGCTGATTGGTGTAAAAGCTTGTGTTCATTTCAAAAATACAACTCTGCACTGTGGTCCACTTAGCCGCTCAATAAATAAATAAATTGCATAAAATAACAAGAGGAACTCAAGACAAGTTAATATGGAGTGCCATGTAAACTAGTTATCAAGCAGGAAAAGTGAATGCAAGTTTTTACACAGAGCTGACCTGACACCACTGCAGCAGAGAAAATCTTTAGTTGACAAACTGCTGTACTGTAAACATAGCCTGCAAATGAATTTACTTACACTAGATTCTGCCACTTGCCACTTATTTGGGTCGAGGGCATCCAAGTGCTGCAGACCATACCTCTCTGCACAGAATTTCATAAAACTTCCTGATTTGTGACCCATATTTTTAGTCTGTCCCAAATCTCAACTGCAATGAGCTGTCTGGCAGAACAAGCAAATGTGTTATGCAATAAAATGTGCTTAACGTTAAATCCAGCTACATTATCTGATCATTCTTCCAGCATCTTCTGGACAATGCAGTAACTACAGACAATATTTAAAAAAAACAGCACCACAAACATTCCCTTAACCACAGTCTGTTAATTGATTCATGGCAATAGGGCATCAATGGAATGCATATATTACATATGCTTGTTTTTTTTTTCTTTTTTACTGGTTCTTGGCGGGAGCACCTTCTGTGTGGAGTCTGTATGTCCTCCCCACGGTCGAGTGGCATTCAGAAGACATGCGTAGAATGGGCATGCCTTCGTTGAAGGTTGGGCGTTGAGCTGGCACCTCGGCACCCATAAAAAATCTACTGCCAATCATTGGCAGACCGGAGTTCCGCTGTGGCAACCCCTAACCAGGAAAGCCGAAAGAAGAACTAACTTAGTTACTTTGAGCTAGAGATCGAGCCACCGAGGAAAGTAAATTTTCTCATCCCAGGAATGCATGTAGACACTGGGTAGACTGGATTCTGCTGCACTGGGTCTTGGGCTTGGCAGAAGTTAGAAGTTAAACTGTGTAAACAGCTTCTCTGCACATTGCTGCCTACTGTGCTACCCTGCCCCTGCTATTTCAAATGCCCAAATCAAATAGGTTATCCAGGTGCTAAAGTAAACACAGTCCGAAGTGAGCCAAGTCTCCAACAGTTTCTTTTATATGGCAAATTACATATATGACATTCCTTTAACTCCCTTATAGTAACTTGCTTTCAGTGGTAAATCTTGTTTCATTCAGTATAGTAGTTTACCTTTGAGGGTATTGATATTTCATGGGTTATTGAAAAACTGCAAATATTGCTAATGCAGCAAACATAATCCCCTGGATTCAGCAAGCCCTGCATGGTGTGCAGGACTAGTGCAGGAGCTCCAGCAGGCAATATGCCCGCCGTGTGATCCAGGAATAAGCTGCAGGGACGTGCATGAGCGCTCCTGCACTAGTCCTGCACGGACTCAGCTCCTGTATGCAAATTACCCCATTTGCAGGTGAAATCCATGCAAATGAGGTGAATTTGCGATTCAGGAAGCTGTCAGCCAGCCGTGCAGGACTAGTGTTATCTGCAGAAATGTACTCGGTTAGTAACCGAGTACATTTCTGCAAACTAGAAAACAGAGCCATGACAGCTCCAAATAAAGGGTGTATATGATGTATAAAGTATGCCAATGGCCAAATATATGGTCATTGGAATGGAAAACAGTTAAAAAAATAAATAAATAACTTTTATTTTTTTTTTAGTCAATATCGGCTGTTTATCAAAGGCAAGAAAAAACAAACTGCTACTAAACCAGCACAGGTCCTGATGCCGAACAGCAGGACTAAACGCCTCCCAAACACACGTATGCTTGTTCTGGAAGTCAAAGGCAAAAACAAGCTGCTACTAAGCCAACACAGTTCCTAATTCCAAGCAGCAGAACTCCAAGCAGCAGAACTAAACACCTCCAATAAGCACAGTCAGAGAGATGAAACTCATCAAAAATAAACTCAGCCAGATAGCCAAACTCACTGAAGCAGGTCTTTTTAAATTCCAAAGGGATAAGCATACAAGACGCCAATAAACGAACGACTTCAATTTTATTAAGCACCACGATACTGCTTTTCGTCGGCGCCCTGCACCAACTTCTTCAGACTTTGAAAAATAACAACTCATACCTAAGTGCTGCTACATTTAAAGCCATTGCTAAGCAAAGTCTATTACAAACACACCCTCCAATTACCTTAAAGGAACAGGCACAAGTAGCTTCAATCTAACTAAAATGTTCCTATCCCATAAACACACAATGTAAAAAGTTGTATGTGATATAAAATATGCAGCTGTAAAACTAATACTGTTCCTTACATAGCACTTAAATAATGCAATCAAAGTTAATATTATAAAAGCACACATACTTTGAACCAAATACGCATAATAAGACTGATACATTAAAATAAATAAAAAAGCATGCCCTAATATTTCAAATATTGATAAAAAGACATTCCATCTACCAAACATGGTATAAAATATATATCAAGATCGCTCAGCCGGTCCTATGTCCAAATCACACTAATAGTATGTTATCTATCAGCTGTGTCCTTAAGCTGAGGAGTTTGGAAAGATGATGCATGGGGGGTATAACATCGGGTGTGATTTGGACATAGGACCGGCTGAGCGATCTTGATATATATTTTATACCATGTTTGGTAGATGTTTAGTTCTGCTGCTTGGAGTTTTGCTGCTTGGAATTAGGAACTGTGTTGGCTTAGTAGCAGCTTGTTGTTTTTGCCTTTGACTTCCAGAACAAGCATACATGTGTTTGGGAGGCGTTTAGTCATGCTGTTTGGCATCAGGAGCTGTGCTGGTTTAGTAGCAATATCGGCTGTTTAGGCATAGGGCAGCGGAGCGCAAATGGGATCAGGCAAAAAATAAAAAAAACAAACCTGAAATAAGCATTCTAACCAAAATCACTATTTTGCCATTATACTCAATGGCAGGCAGAAGACAACACGGCCAGTGAATAGAGGTTGCTAAGAGGGGAGGCTCAGTGTGGGACCTGTAACTATGCATCAGCAGGCAATCCTATGCAAATGAGGGTAATGATACTGAATCCCAGATTTCCCCTCAGTGCTAGTAAGCATCCAACAGTGTAAGAGCAGGAATAGCTTGGTGCTAGCCTAGGAGTTAGCTGACATCATAGAGGTGTGTGTCAGGCATACTGTAAGCGGATTGGAGCCCTGTGGCTCGGGTTTGCCCTTAGTTTAGCAGAGCTAAGCAAGGGTGTGTGTCTGAGGCTGCCTAGCACTCTTTACATTGCCTAAGCTCCACTCACCAGGTTTTAAAAGAAAAAAAAAGTAAACCAGGAAATAGCCTCTCTGTGTACATTTGAGCAATGTGTTTGCACGGGGTGTCCCCTGGCTTAAACAGGAAGGCAAAGGGAAGGGAAAACGGCAGTAGGAAGGTAATCAGGGAGAACTAGCATAGCTGGCAGGTGAAATGTATCAGAATCAGCCAATTACAGAGGCAGCAGACCAGCCCAGCCCAGAACACTACTATAAACTATGCAAACACCTTTCCCTCTGTTTTTCCCACATACTCTACACCACCAGTGTATACAAGCAGGGACATTTTAACAAACAAATACAACAAAATGATAGGGGCTGCAGTAGCTATCATACATCAACATGTAGAAGAGGCTGATGGTGGTGAGGATGACAATGCTGTTGACTAATCCACAGTGAGGTGACAGAGAAGAGTGTACAGACCCAGGGTAACCTACCAGGGGCTACATGAGCTGGAGTTAGTGGAGCACTATAGGGTGGACAGGGACCTCCTACAGCAAATTGTTGAGCTGTGCCGGCCATGCCTGACACACAGAACTAACAGAGGGGAACCCATCCCAGTGGATACCAACGTATGTGTAGGCCTAAAAATACTAGCCACAGGTACCTTCCAAAGGCCAACTGGGGATCTCATGGGGATCTCACAGGCATCACCATCCAGGGTACTCGACCAGTTCCTGGATGCCATGTCAGCACATGCCGGTGAGCACGTATACTTCCCCACACCCGTAAGGCATTGGCCAGCAATATGCGTCTCTTCCACCAAATAGCAGAATACCCTGAGGTAGTGGATGCTATAGACTGCACGCACATACACATCAAAGCATCACCCGGTGAGCGGGGTATAGTCTACATCAACCACAAGGGCTTCCCCTCCATCAACTACCAGGTCATGTGCAATGCCCAGGGCATAATATTGAAAGTGTGTGCTGGCTGCCTTGGAAGCTATCACAATTCCCACATCTGGCATCTGACATAGCTGTACCAGAGATTTGCCAGTATGGACATCCCTCATGGTCACCTAGTGGGGGATGCTGGTTATGCACTGGAGCCGTGGCTGATGACACCCATCAGAAATGCACACACACCCAAACAAGAACTCCATAATGAAGCACATGCACAGACCAGAATTATAATAGAGTGTGTGTTTGGGGTGCTCAAGTCATGGTTCTGGTGCCGAGACACATCCGGTGGAGCCTTGCAGTACTCCCCAGGTACATGTACTCAAATTGTCATCATATGTGCCATGCTACATGATATGATCCTGTGGAAACTGCTGCAGGAGGAACAGCACGGGGCAGGGCCACACAGCCCCCCACCATTGCCAAGGCCTGCACAGGCACAGAGTGACTTGGAGGAGGAACAACCTGAGCCTACCCCAGTAGGTAGAAGGAGGCATGCCTAGTATGCCCTAGCCTTGGCAAAGAGGCAATGCATAGCACATACACTGACACTGGAGGGACCTAGGAAATGACACCTCTCTCTGACTCACACATACAGTAAAAGGGATGTCAAACATGACACAACCTGTGCTCAACCATGTATAGGGAGTGTACTATGTGCATCTGACATAGGCTGCCCTCCAGCACCATCCTCAGTACTGGCACACTCACAAGGTAAGTCACTCTTACCAATTGCTGAATGGAGTAGTATGTGTTGTTACTTGTATCTACAGCATGGATGTGAGCATGCAAGGGAATCAGGTGGCTGAATGGGATGCCAGCAGGTAGTAGACACCTATAGTGGCAGCATGTGATCTGTAACAAATACTGGTGTCACCATAGTAGCCAGTACTACACATGGTGACAAATCTCACTGCAAGAAATGTGCTGGGCCACATGTGTGTCCATATGACACATACATGCCAGTCAGGGAGGTTCACATACCCAACAACAGTCTCAGCCAGCAGGACAGGTATAGACAAACACAAACAAAGGCTGTGCAAAGGCCTCTGAATGATGGCTATGGGTAACCTCCCCCCAGGCCTACACAGACAGACTACATCAGGTCAGGGTGTGGGATGTTAGTTCTGAAGGGTAAGAAGTCCAAAACTGATATGTAGGGCAATCAAACCTAAGACCTTTAGTACACTGATATGCCTCTAGTCAGCATGATAGGTTACAATACAGAATGAAATGGAGTTCCTGACATACCAGTACAGTCATAGCAAATGTGTACAAGTGTCAGGTGTGTCCCCCAATCCTATGTAGAAATGTAGAAACAGTCAAGTGTGCCCCCCAATCCTGTGTAGAAATGTAAAAACAGTTAGGTGTGCCCCCCCCAATCCTATGTAGAAATGTAGAAACAGTCAGGTGTTCCCCACCCCAGTCCTATGTAGAAATGTAGTAACAGTCTGGTGTGCCCCCCCCCCAATCCGATGTAGACATGTTGTAACAGTCAAGTGTGCCCCCCAATACTAAGTAGAAATGTAGTAACAGTCAGGTGTGCCCCCCCTCGCAATCCTATGTTGAAATGTAGAAACAGTCAGGTGTACCCCCCAATCCTATTTAGAAATGTAGTAACAGTCTGATGTGCTCCCCCAATCCGATGTAGACACGTAACAGTCAAGTGTGCCCCCCCAATCCTATGTAGAAATGTAGTAAACAGTCAGGTGTGCCCCCCTTCAATCCAATGTAGACATGTAGTAACATGTATGTGTAGGTATAGTACCAGTGGAGCACAGATGACCTGAGGTGGCCAAGGTAGCAAGATAGATTGTAGCATTTGTACAATATGCAGGTATGCATGTATTAGGTCAGTGTGTGTGCTTCATATTGTGTGAGAGTAGTCAGTATGTATGCACGTTGAGGTTTGACCTTGTGGCCATTGCCCACTACTGCTGATGACAGGGCCAAGTCCTCACTCACAACTGCAATGCCAAAGACAATGATTCCCAGTATAACACATTCTAGCAGTAAGCCATTGTAAATGTATGGCGGAAATATGTGTCAACATTTGAAAGATGGACATGGCATGACTGTTGGGCTAGATAAACTGCAAATGACTTTTAACTCCTTCTTCACAGAAACCATCCAATCTCTAGCCAGTCAGCTACCCCCTGACACTTCCAGCCTACAAACCCCTATGACTAGCACACTTCCTACCACAACCCATCTCTACTAACTCAATTTTCAAACTCCTAGCTAAACTTAAGCCTTGTACCCCTTCCGCTGACCAGATTCCTGCTGAATATCTGCAAAAAGCAGCTAAAGCAGTAGCTTATCCTATTGCCATCCTTATAAATAGAACCATTAAGGAAGGATCCATCCCTGCCATCTGGAAAATCTCACACACCATCCCCCTACACAAAGTTGGTAACTCCAATGACTATTCAAACTATCGGCCCATAGCCCTTCTATCCCCCTTAGCAAAAATAATGGAAAAATGCATTCATCATCAACTAATAGGCCATCTCACTCAACACAACATACTAGCCATATGCCAACATGGCTTTAGGCCATATCATAGTACCACTACTGCCCTCTTATCCTTTACTGACACCATTAATACCGCAATAACAATGAACTCTCTTCAGCTCTATTCATTGATCTTTCAAAGGCTTTTGATATGGTAAACCACTCATTGCTTATTTATCTTCTCAAATCACTTTCCCTAGATTCTCTATCTGTAAAATGGTTCACTTCCTACCTGAGCAACAGGCAACAGGCAGTGCTCTGGGAGAATAAACTATCATCTCACCTGCCAGTCACACTGGGTGTACTCCAGGGCTCCATTCTAGGTCCTCTCTTATTTTCAATTTTCATTAATGATCTCTACATAACTATTCCCAATGCAACTTATACACAATATGCAGATGATTTGACATTAATCTGTACAGCCAAATCTGCATCTGAACTGCAATCCCAAACCCAGAAGGTATTTAACGTAGCTGAGACATGGTTCTCAAAGCGGTGCCTCCTTTTGAATCCCAAAAAAAAACCAAAGCTCCTGCTCTTTACTCCTACTCGCAGGTCAATACCAATAGACTTCTCAGTAATCTCTAATAATGGCACCCTCATATCACCAGACTAAACTACCAAACTCCTAGGGATCATATTAGACAACAACCTTAACTTTGATACCCATATTAACAACATTATAAAATCAGTTAACAGAAAAATGTGCTCCCTGTATAAAATTAAACCCTTCTTAGCACCAACAGCAAGAACTACCATTGTCCACTCCCATCTAATCTCTACTCTTCTCTATGCCTCACCAATATATACCAACCTTTCCAAAAATAATCTTCTCAAACTAGCTACCTCCTATAACAGCATTGCCAGATTTGCCACTGGTAAACCTTTCAGACCCGATCACTGTCATAATCTCAAACAGCTCAGGTGGCTTGAACTACAAAATCAGCTTCAATTCAACCAATTTACTATTGCCCATAAAATCCTTAACTAACCTAACAATACTCCAATACTCCTAGACCTCATAACCCCTTATAGAAATCTTAATGCCTTGCGTTCATCAAATAAACTCCTAATTAACATCAATAAGGCTAACAACATGGCAGTAGACTCTCTGTTCTCAAATACAGTTGGGAAAAAGTGGAACCTTCTACCCAGTGAACTTACTTCCCTTCCTTCCTTATCACTCTTTAAACAAAAACTTAAAATCTTCCTGACAACACACTGGCTTTGCCCTTGTAGTAACCCCGACTAAACAATCATTACTGCTACTAGTATCTTTACTAACTCTCCTGGCTCCTCTAATTTGCTGTCCTTTAGTGCAACATGAAAGCATGTATGCAGAAATATGAAGCTGTATTTAGCTACTAGTGTATGTAAATAATTAGTTCTAAATACTGTAAATATTTTTATGAAATGTGCAGAAATATTTCATCTATGTCTAATTTTTGTAACATTAATGATCTTGTCTGTCCATGTCTGTCTTGGAGCTTTTCTCCCCAGGCCTCTAACGAAAATGGACATATATCCAGTTAGACTAGCCCAGTCAACAAATGTAAAATAAAATAAATAAAATAAATAAAAAATATACAAGCAGTACACAAGAAAAGGTACCCCGGACATACACTGTATAATGTGTAACCGTGAAATGGACACACCCTTGGAATTGTATATACAGGTATGCATCACATTATCTGGGCTTGTAGTAGGAAATACCAATGATGTCTGGCTGAACACTTGCAGATCACAAAGGTGATAGGACTGATGTATTGAGAAACAGCTGATGTCCCTGCGCAAGCCAGCATAACTGGAATGCCCCATGCATATCTGTGAGTCAGATGCAAGTAGTGTCCATAGCACACCTGCACTCAGCTCACCCAAACACCACCCACAGGTACCTCTCCGGTCTTATCCCTGCTGTTGGGAATAGGTACAATATGACCCCCACCTGTGTATGGCAATAGCAAAAGAATGCAGCGTGCAGTGCAGGCGTCCCATGCAGGTGTGTCCCTAGCTGTAAGCAGCACCCTGCCAGCATCCACACCATGTGATCAATACTGATAGAAAATATTGGCATGAACACCTAAAACACCTATCCTGTCACTCCAGAGGAATATACTGTATGGCAGTCTGGGACTGTAGGAGTGACAGAATGCAATGGCCTGCTACAGCTGGCCTACATCACCACCAAATGGCCTACAGGCCTCTGCCAAAGGTCTGCGTCACACCCGTACTGCCAATGTATGTTATGTCATGGATACCCAAATAACAACATAACACACTCCACATAACCCATATGCAAGGCCATGTGGACATACCACAGTAACATGTCCACCATGTCCCACCGCATGAACTGTAGAACAACACCAAAACAGCTGTGATGAGGTAACAATAGGGAAAGTATCAGAGAATGTTAGCATAATGTATGGAAGAGGATAGAACAATAGAGGGGGGGGTGGAAGCATGGGCAGCATGGAATGTGCAAAGTCCAAAACAAAGCTGTGTGCACATACTATCCATGGCTACAAACACAAAAATGGGTACCTGCCTGTACACCACAATAGGGGTAATATCCTGACTTATGACCCCTGCCTCTTAGTAACCTGTGTGAATCTGTACAGCTGTGTGTGCGTGGATATGGCTGCTCTACATGTTTTTAATACCTGTCATGACAGTGCTATGTTTTTGATGATACTCCCATCTGTAGGGTTATCTGCAGACTGGGCAGTGTGTGGAGCCTTTTTTTTCTTGTGTTACTCACAGAACACCTATCTGAGAACTGCAGAAACATAGTGTGAGGATTGCAGTCAGTACATGGTGACAGCCATGAGAGTGACTGACTTCATATCCCTCATAGGACAGATGTCACAACAAACCCTGGTATGACAGTAAATGTATGAGGATATCACAGCAACATGTCAATATTGGGCCAGTGTTCATAGCTCCAACCACAAGTCTGTCAACCTTTGTACATAAGTCATGCAGTAGGAGGTGCATATGTTCTGTACACAATTATTTATTGACATCATACCTGATAACAAGCCAGTCAGATATCAGACTGCTAGACATGTTATGTATAGTAGTGGTTGTTTCTGAGGACATAACTTGGGCATTCTGTGGTTGTGTGTACAGTACCAGGGTCTGTGTGCTTAGGGTGATTGTCGACAGTATGTGTATTGCACATACATACCTTGGGCTGAGCACAGACTGTAGATGCCATTGTTCTTGGTCCTGTTCTATCTGATGTTACATGCTGCTCCAGTGTATGGTACCCTATTGGCTCACATGTCTGTAAGGCCAGGCACAGGTGTCTCATACCACAGTCAGCCATTAGAACTCACTGTGCCATGCCCCAGTGTATGTAGGGTTAGTGTGTGAGTGGCACATATCAGGATGGTGTTTATCAGACAGACCATTTAGTGTCATATTTAGCTTGTGTACCATATGTGGCTGTGGCTGTGTTTACATTGGTTGTGGGTATGCACTTTCTCACAGGTGTCTGTTACTCTGTGCTGTGACATGCGTGTAGAATCCACTATAATCACAGGTACATGTGGATTCTCCCATACAAAATGTAGTCAATTGTTGTGGCAGTCTGTCTTTTGTTTGCATAGTGCTTTGTGACATGCCTAGCAACCTAGTGTAATTACCCAGTGTGCTGTTATGTCCAGTTATTTGCAAGACATACTGCTGCCAGGCCACCATAACTGTTGTGCATTTCTGACAAAGCAGTGGGATTCTGTACAGATGTATGTCATTAACTACTGGGTAGTATGTGGCTATGTGACCTCTGCACCACCAGGTATTATGTGTCAGAACAGACTGGCATGTGTGCATGCTTAAACTGTGTGGGCATATGTAGTCCAGTATTTACGTGACATACCCATGTACATGGCTATTAACATCCACATTGGGAGGTCTGGTCCACATATCTCGCATGAAGGGGATATGTGTACACCTCTGGACTGACCACAGAGTGCTAGACTGTCCACATATATTTGTCATATCTCTGCTGTAGTCCAATGGATCATTACTGTGCTAGCAGTGGTACTGTACTATGATGTCCTTAGGATGTCTGGCAGTCACCAATGCTGCACATGTAAAAAGCAGATGTGACCTCCCACACACAACATGTCTGTTAAGAAAACACATATTACACTAGCAACAGTCTACATATACACCTGCAATACATACATAACATCCCCTTGCACTAAGAGGTTGGGACTATTAGTCCTGAGATAAGACTCCACTCCATGTTCTGGACATATGGTAAACATGTATGCATATATATATTTATCCATATAGCTATATAGATATATACACATATACATATCTACATACATATATATATATATATATATATATATATATATATATATATACACACACACACACACACACACACACACACACACACACACACACACACACACACACGCACACACACACATATAAACACTCAAATATATACATATACACAGCAATATATGTCTACACATATACAGATATCAATACATATGCTCATATAGTTGTGGATATCTACATATATATAAACATAAATAGGTATATCTGAATAGATATGTATGCACATATAGTTATAGATATCTACATATATATAAACATAAATAGGTATATCTGTACACATATGATGTGCATACATATATATATATATATATATATATATATGTATATACAAAGAGATCTACAAATGACCATATATATGATGCACTATACAGATGTGTAGACAGACATATGTATTACTATACATGTGTATGTACATGTAGACATATATCAACATATGTATATATATATATATATATATATATATATATATATATATCCATATTCCTGTCATGTGTAAACATCACGGTTGTGTATACCTTCCCAGATGTATCTCACCGTATGTATCTGATATGTATACATTATGATATAACAACATATGTGATGCAACAGTAATATCAATAACAAGTACTACACAATTGTGAAAGTCAAAGCAATTGTTCAACACTAATCAATATGTATAGTGACAGATGTATTGGAAAAACAACTGTCTTCACAGTGTTCATGGAGTAGTAGTTAACTGTTGTGACTATAGTGTACAGGGTCTGGGTTCAAGACCTGCAAGGGCTGTTTATTTTGTTGCTGGGCAGAACAATGGCTGTTGGATACAGAGTGGTTAAGGCAGTTTTGAGCAGCTTTAAGTGGGTTTGCGCTGGTTTGCGCAAAGCTAAACAGTGCTAAGGTACGGTTAAACGTATGGGCGCTTACACTGTGTAGGCTTTGCTTACCAGTGCGCAAATCTGCTTAGCTATTATATTGCAGCAATGCTGACACTTGGTAAGCATAGCTTAGCCCTGGTAACCAGTTCTCACCACCCAGTCTGATAACATATCAGGGTAATGACATCTGTAATAAGTGTATGTAATGCCATGCACAATACATGCGTCTATGTGCTGTCATTACAGTAGTAAGGGGTGTGAGTGTCATGTCTGGGACACACAAGTATATGAGACCTGTACAGCACTTTTATCCATGTGAAAGTGTTACATACAGGGGTAGCAACCCAGTGTACGTGCTGTCACACTGGCATGTAGTGTATCATGGTGGTACTACTGTTGCCAGTGCTTTCCCAGGCAAGAGTAGAGTGCTAAATGTAGTACTGAGAACAAGCACACCTGCAGACATAGCTGGACTTTGAGGCCTCACTGTCATGTTCCTGGTTTGTGAGCTGTGTCACAGTATATATCCCCTACTGGATAATGAGCCAGCATGTGGAATGTAACTGTAGACTACCATCTGTGCAGCACATGTTAGTGAGGGCTTCCAACATGTAGCAATGGCATACATATTGTTGTCAAACATCTATCTGTCGACACATTCATCCTGCTGCATAGCTACTTGCAAGCTGATGTCTGTCAGTCCCTGTACAGATGTGCAGATGGCAGTAATCCAGCTGGGATACATACAGGCAACCTATGCTTGATTGACACTGACATGTCTGCCCAGCTGTGTAATATCTGGCACATATAGGAGACAACACCATGTACACACCACATGCCACGGTACCTCCACTATGCTACCACAGTCAACAGAACATGCTTGGGTACAGGTCTCCATCACAGACACTAACCATGTGTTGTAATACATGTTGCATACATGTCAACTGGATCATCTCAGTGGCCATGTGCAGTAGGCACCCAGAGGATTGGCTGATGCATGTCACTCTCACCCTTAGGTTCACCACAGTGGTGTCTGTTGATAGATTGCCTGCTGGCACATGGCAGGTGGCATGATACCACTGTACACACATCCCCTACACAACCCATCTCTCCATGGACAATGGCCAGGTACACAGCTCTGACCATCTGCACCAATGCACCCCAGTACTGACACATGTGTACATATGCATTACTGGGGATAGCAGTGTCTGTGTGTTAGTACACCTATAGTTGGGAATTCCACGAGGGCCTTCAGAACCACCACAACCCCCATTTCCATAGTCAGATGTGGCTGCTGCTGTATCAGACATTGCATGTACCCTGTTACACTCCTCTCCCTACCAGCTACATGAGCTTTGCAGTACCAGCACAACAGTGTTGTACAAATGGGTCAATAGGCATGGGATACTCATTGAGTTCTGGCAAGTGTGTGTATGTGTGCATGTCTGTATATCTGTAGGGTACAGCATTCTGAGGCCACATACTCCTATTACAATATGCATTGCCACACAGTAGTACAGATAGTGTTCTTGCAGCCCATAGGTGAGGCATGACAATGCAACACCCTACTATGCCTCTGGCATGTGCATTAGATGCATATCCCTGTAGTACCACTGTTGTGATATACAATGGGTTGTATCACAGTCATGGGCAGTGTGTGATGGTGGGTATGTCAGAGTGTCATCATGGGTTCCAGTGAGTACAGTATTCACTGGGGGGTGTGGGTGCTGTGTACACTATTACACCATGGTACACCTGGTATATGTCCTATGTACCACTTTATGATGACCACTGTCACCATCAATCATACAGGTAACTGATACCACAATCCAGCCCAGCTATGCATGCGCTGTGTGCAGCCTGGACACACAGACAATTTAGTTAACACCGATAGGACCAGGTCTCTCAGATGTGTGTCTGCCTGTTATGTGTCTGTTAATGTGTATATGATGGTATGTCACACCAAGTATTGTCCATTTACAACCATTACATCCCCCATTATCATACTGTACATCTCTGGGATTGTTCTGCAAGTAACATGTAACCTGGAAGACGCCTCACCCTAAACTCTGGGTGGTGTGTGCAATGAAAGCCACACAGTTCAGTAGCACTACATACCTAGGTAGGGGTCTAATCCCAGTGTTGCCAAGTAAGAGTGTGCATGTATGTGGATGGGTCTACATCAGTTTGCAGATTATACATGCCCCAGCGGGTCACCTGTCCATGTGTTCACAGGCAATAACTGTTATACAAACCAGTGACATCAACTGTACCCCGGATATGTCACAGCCATGGTGTCACCACACTGCCATACCCCTTGTGGAATATGGCTGCAGACCATCCTCCTGCTGACACATGTACACCTACAACACAAATGGATAACATTATGGAGACCACAATCACCCGGTGTTACTAACAGCTATAATGCATCATTGCTGGATGGCTACACTACCTGACATGTATGCATTAAACATTACTCCTGACAGCATGTTACACTGCAGTACATTGATACACTGTAGTATAGTCACCGCCTACATCAGAACTATATTAGCCTGTCCCTGCATTGATGTTATGGATGACAGGGATGTGGCACAGGTACCATCATATGCACAAGGTGTTGTTGGTTTGCCAGAGGCCGAGGGTGGGCCATACATTTGACACCATGTGTGTGGGTGAGTGGTGTAATTAGTTGAACTGGGCATGGTGATGTGGTCTGTGTAGGTATGTGTGATCGTATAGTGTGTGGGTATGCATGCACACAGTTCTGTCATGTGGTTGCCCTATACAGGTGTTTTTGGACAGCTGCAGACCATACCTGGCAGGGTGTACAATTCATGGCCTCTGGCCACAGACACACAAACTGTGCCTGCCAGGGGTTCCATGGGCATGTCCAGGTACAGGCCTCAATGTCCTACTCTCCCTGATGATGACAGATGTCTGCTGGAACCAGGTCCCTCCTGGGACTGGCCAGGACCATGTGCTCATGGCCTGCTGATGTGTGGTGTGGACAGGGCCCCCACACAGTGCTGGGGCTGGTACTGCCACTATGGGAGCACCTTGGTGTCCTAGCACATCCACGTTGACCACCAGCTGTTGGTGTTGCTGGCCTACGTCCACGTGCCCATTGCCACCCTCCCACCACATGTTCAAGCATGGCACGGTTGATTAGGCCCATCATCTAGCCAAACCGTCTATCCATGACCTTGGTATGAGCACAGAGGGCACCAAAGAGTTCATGGAGGTTGTTGCTTGCAGATGTGAGAACAGCCCACTGCAGCCTCAGGCCCTGTGTGGTGTTCAGTTCCATACGTGCCTGCACTCCCATGACAGCTTGAAACATGCACCTGATGGTATCAGTTGTGGCGCTTCTGCCAGGGGCATGATGACCAGTGGCCCTACCACAAGCACCCTGGAACATCTGCCTATATGGTGCCCTGTCAGACATCTGGCTATGCCTGCTGTGACCAGACACAGTAGGCATGGATACCACATTCTCCTGTTCACTGCCACCAACCGACAACTGTGCCTCTGCTATGATCACTGGTGATGGGGTATGTATAGGCACTGAAACTGTGTGCGGGGTTGGGGTGGCTAAGAGGGTGATGTCAAATGATGGTGCTTTTTCAGCCCCTAACAACTCCACCTGTGCCTCAACAGTACTACCATCATTTTCGGTGTCTGTATGGACACCAACATCAGACTGCATGCAGGAGGGACCCTGACCCACCTCGCCACCTGTGGGGGAAAACAAGAAATGCACTTTAAGACTGTACAGCATTGCATAACAGTACACACATATACAGACACACACACACACACACACACACACACACACACACACACACACACACACACACACACACATTCCACCTTAATACCTACCTGTCCATGATTTTACAGACAGTCCCACATTTATTCCCATAAGTTCCCCCATCCTGCATCACACTTGGTAACATACACTCATTTATACCACTCATTAATGTATAATTCCTCTAAATGCTTAGACAAGTGATCACAACACAAGACCTGCTACTTCATTACCTCCTTGACCTGAGTGTAGTAGGTTTTACATGGCCTCACTGCTGTCATTCAGTGTTCACCCTGTGTATGTCTAGACATCACAAGCATGGCTCCTATATGTGAGGGGCTACTACGTTCACTACATAATGTCATGCACTGGAGTGTCATGTGTAAGTATTACTCAGTACATGCCATATATGCTGCTCAATCAACCTATCATGTGACAACTGTAATATATGGATACACTCCCTGGTGTTGTCTAGTAATTCCCCAATGCATCTGTAGTGCTGCATATGTGGGTTGTTGTTCACCTCTCTGCTGAATGCGATATTAAGGGTATATCTGGTGTCTACTTTCCCTCCCAAAGCATGTTACATGCTACAGACCTTATTATACTATCAGCTCTTCTGTGATTACATATCAGACAAGTATTCCTGGTGTGTCATGTGTCAGTCCATGTCCATGCACTGCACAATCCCAAAGGGAAGTACTGACATATGAACAACCCCAAAATCACACATGTGCATAAATGGACACCCACACAAACACACACACACATCCTGCATGCATCAACCTCCCTCCACTCCACCAGATTGAAGCTACAGACAAAATACCCCCCCCCACACACACACACACACATGCACACACATACAGGTGAGGTTGCACAAAGATAGCACACACAGTCCTCCCATTACCCATCTGTCAACATGCATAACATATGGTACACAGCAGCATGCAGTGCAGCTATAGTCATGCCATGCTAGCAACAGTATACATGTGTGTTATGCATGGGCTATGTTAGAAGGTGATGCCCCTTCCCTTTGAAAACACTGCATCCATGTACACAGTATTGCTGTGCACCTGTTCTGCACCCTGCCATGTACTGTGCACCAAACCTCACAGGTGTACAACCCATTGCTGAATGTGTAGTACTGTGTCAGTTATGTCAGCTCTAATGCTCACAGCCCCTATGTTTTTCAGCAACACATACCTGGGATGATATGTGGACAGATGTAATTTATGAATGCCTGATGTCTGGTTTGCAGATATCAACATCAGCGGACCATGTATGACCAGTCCAATACTATTACACTGACAACCATCAGACCAAACCATGGCTATGGGGAGTGTACACACCCTTATTGATATGACGCACCCTTCCTTGATCTGCAATGGGACCACATCAATGCATATATTAACAGTACATGAGCCTGATTTGTGACATATGTCCTGTACATTCACATGTAGTGTCTATGAAATGTATTAGGTGTGTGGATGCTGACCGCAATGCATTCACTCTGTGTGTGCATATGTGTGCACACCCTTATCATGATGGTTTGTTGCACCTATTGTTATGTGTACTACAGCAGTCACTATTTCTGGCAGGGGTATGCTAGCATGGGCCATCTGCATTTGCCAGTGTATGGTCAGTCTGCCCTAAACATGTCCCCCAACTCTGCATGATTGCAAGGTCTACTTATGTGCACATCCCTTGGTATTCACATACTGCCATCACTATTGCTGTGGGGGTAGAGTTACATCTGCCACAGTTCCTGAACCTGTCTGTGTGCAGGTACAGCCATTCTTAGCATGCTTAGGATCCCTGCTGCAGTGCACTGATGTGTCAGCATGACACCCCCTCCCCATCTTCAGCCTTTTTGCAGATGCTTGACAAGTATGGCCTACACATGTGTGTCAGTTTGCAGTGGCCCATCACTGAACACCACGTGTTACAGCCTAGTCCCAGCTAATAATGTGGACCACAATAATACATTATGCCATAGTGTAGATCTGTAACAGTTGCCATTGTAATACTGGTATATACACTGTTGTTGCACTGTATAAGGGTGATGACTCACAGATGTCCCTACTGTAGACCATGTGTCCCACCATTATGTTAATCCCTGTGGACACATTTTACAATGACAGGATGCTAGTTATCTTACAGGTGTCTGACATACCCTTCCAATACCCCATCATGGCCACCACTGTGATGCAGTGCATTTAACAGCAACAATACGTCAACATGTACAGCATGCATTATTGGTAGGTGTGTTAGATGTGTGCATGGAATAAACCACAGCCATTACATGCCCGATGTATTGGAAAGCATCAACATAAACCATACTCACCAGCTACAGGCTGTCGCCTTGGTGGTATACCAGCGGGACCTACATAAGAGTGTGAGAGATGTGATGTCAGTGGCCACAGCTGTGGCATTGCTACAGGGTGGGTGCGGCATTACAGTACATCAACAGTACAAGTCCACAATACTACCACTTTTGCACATCTGTTTATTACTACTATGTAGTAACAAACTATATATATGACATGTCAGATATGCATGATCTACCTGTGCCCTGTGGCCTTACCTGCATGCTCCACAGCTGGTGTGTTAGTAGCTCCCACCTCCACAATGGTGTCTAGCAGTTGTTGGTTTTGCAGATGGACAGGTGCCACAAGGCTGATGATGAGCTCCTCAACACGTGTCAGGGGGAGATGGATGACATGATCCCCCCTGTTGCAAGGTGATCCCCCTGGACAACAGCAGCGCATCAACAGGCATTGCAAAGCAGGTCAGAACAATGATGCCTGACCTGCTCTTTGCAATTATGCAGGCCAACATCAATGACACTGTGGACTAGATTGTTCCATAGGGTGGTCTACTCCTGCTGCTCTTGGGCGGCCCTGCCAAACAGGACAGGGTAGTGCTGGATAGGGTAGTTCAGCACAATGTCATTTTCAGCCACTGAATATGCAGGTAGGCATCCATGGGACATCTTGCCTTAAAGACATAAAGATGGAAACAGGTCTGAGCAACTCATACAGCAAGGTTACCATAGTTCTTAATACACATCTCTGTCACCCCCCACCATATCAGTGACCACAAACTGTTCACACAACTACATATATGGTATTGTACCACACTTTGTGCTATGTGTTTGTAGCCGTGCTCCCTGTGTGGATGCTATCCTTGCTGGCCTGTTAAGGACTATTCACCTGCATGCCATTGTCAGGGCCACTATGGTTCTATATATGCATATGGAATGCTTGTTATGTGATTGCTGCACATCTGACAGTCTGTGTTATTGGGCATATCTATGTATGCTGTTGGACATGTTCCAGGATTGTGTAGACTATTACTACCCACATATGTTCTATAACAGTGACACAATAGCATGTTTAGGGAATATTTGCCAGCAGAACCACCTCTCCAACCTCATCTGGACATGTTACCAGGCCACATCACATGTGGGAACTACCCTGGAGCCTCCTCATCTACTGGTCCAGCACTACCTTCAGGTGGAATCACCTCAGGGGATGCTGTACCCCCCCCCCCCGGGGGCACACATAGACATGATCCTGTCATCCGAGGTCAGGTCCAGGGTCTGTTTCATAGGGGGCTCCACTGACACTTGTGGGATGTGCTACATCACCTTGAGGCACCCAGTACATATCACAGGGTCCACATGCTCCTCCTGATCAGCCTCCAGGCCAGGCACCTTCAGGGCTGTGGACTGCTGTTGTGAGTAGCAATGGGTGGGAGGCTTGTTCCCATTGTTTCCATATGGGGGCCCATGGGGCTTCCACATTGCAGACCAGACACACCATCCAGGGTGTTTACTCACCACATGTGCCATATACCACCCCTGTAGGCTGTCCTTTATATCTACCAACCCAGACCACCTCCACAAATATACCTGCCATCCTTCCCCATATTCCCATTCCCTGCTTCACAGACAAGGGCAATGTGGTCCTAACAAGGGGTTCACATGTGACATACCTGTCCATGTTGTACACACACAGCTGAGTATTTCTATGTGTGCTGTTCCCTCGCACATAGCATGAAACACTGTGGTGATAATATAGGGGACATGTATTTATATACATGTGTGTGTGTATGTGTGTGTGTGTGTGTGTGTGTGTGTGTGTGTGTGTGTGTGTGTGTGTGTGTGTGTGTGTGTGTGTGTGTGTGTGTGTGTGTGTGTATGTGTGTGCATACATATATATATATATATATATATATATATATATGTGTGTGTGTGTGTGTGTGTGTGTGTGTGTGGGTATAGATATATATTATGTTGTATATATGTGTTTATATATATATGTCTACATATGGGTATCTGTATATCTGTAGACATACATGTATATATATATATATATATATATATATATATATATATATATATATATATATGTGTGTACATATATACATACCTATATATGGGGTACATTCAGGCATCAGGTCCACAATCTCAAAACTCCTTCCTGCACAGCTGCACTGCTCTGCCTTTCTACAACACAGACAGGTGCCACATATGGACACAGCCTAACATTAGGGGGGTATATATAGGGCCAGATTGCAGGTAACCCTATTACACACCTATGGCATTTCAGCATGCTGCAATACATGTTAACCTGAGTGTCCCGCAAGTGGTGGGCTCTGGAACCCACATGTCCATCATTATGGCATTACTTCCACCACCAGGTATTGGCCACAGTAATATACAACCCTTCCATTACACACCATACACTATATTGGCTTACATCTTGTCAGTCGGTGCTGCTCTACACAGTTGATGGGTATGGCCCACTACCCACAGGGACATACTCTAATGTCCATAGCAGTTGTTCAGCTGAAGATCTCTACAGCAGCAACACCTGATGGCACATGTATATCATTCCACATCATCTACCCCAGTATTATGGACCAAGTACTACAGTCAATTACATGCATATATACTTCAGATACCTGTTGTGGGGATGATGTCTGTTGTGGATAGTGTCCTTGCAGGAGTTTTTTTTTCTCTCCTTAGCTATGGTCTTATCCTGCTTCCTTTGTTTTCTTTTTTGGTGTGGTTGTGATTTTGGATCTGTTTTCTGTTTGTTTTCTCTTTCTCTTTCTCTCTATCCATCTCTCTCTCTCTCTCTCTCTCTCTCCAATAAATGGATTGAGCTGCTTGAAATAGATTACAACACAGCTTTTGTGGGTGATGCATATGATCAGCTGATGGCCTCTGCACCAATCAGTGTCCTGCACTTGCTGCCTGCATGCAGCATATTGCTGTGTGGTACTTGCAATTACCACTGTCATGGCAACCCACTACTATAAATCCCTACATCATGTGGGCATGGTCCCTTTACCTTTCCTGTATGGTTGACATCCTTCCTGTGTGTGGGCAGCAGTGTTACAGACAGCAGGTAGCAATACCTCTTATAAGAGGACTTGTACACTCAGGCCAGCTACATATTTGTATGAGGTTCCAGAACTACAAACAGAGTGTGAGTACTGTTGTTGTATGCATTGTATAGCACCGGTGTTACAGGGTTTGTGTGTACATACTAGTTTAACATGGACTGCAGTCTGTCTGCATAGCTCTCAAATGTGTGCCTATCCACATGATGGCCACAGGTGTGCATGTTATGTTTTATCTTTCCACCACACAGGTCTTGTGTCAGATATATCACTAGCTGTGTGTGTGTTGAGTGCTATCAGTACATGGCTGCATACATTTGTGTTTCTGACTTCATATTCCTGACTAAGGGTATGTTGCAGATTGTCCTGTAACACCAGCTACTTGCTTAGTGTATGACAACACTATTTCACATATGGGCCTGTGTTCCAGCCTTTGTCCTCCACCTACATACCAGGCTTTGTCCATATGACATGCTGTCAGGGGTTGGTATGTAGTGGTCTATGAGTATGTCATGCTGCCATTCCTGCAATCAGTCCACTGCTGTTGTAGCCCCCACAAATATTGAGGGGTTGCGTCCATATATTTATTTATTTTTTATTTTATTTTACATTTGTTGACCGGGCTAGTACAACTGGATATATGTCCATTTTCAGTGGAGGTCCGGGGAGAAATGCTCCAACATAGATAAAAAAAACATAAACACAATAAAAAAAACATAAACACAATAAAAACAATATATTTGTAATCCTAGAACACATTTGTAAACAACTTATAGTGTGTCCTTCAAAGACTAAAGAGCATTAAAATCATAGATTTAGAGATCAGGAACTTAATATCAATTAAAAAGGGAAGAAAGAGTATACCATAACTGGAAGTATGAATATAGAGTGATGAGCAAGAAGTTTAAGATGCAATAATTTAGTGGTGTAGTTAATAGCAGGATTAAGTTGATATAAGAGCAAGAAAACTCTGATACAGCAGGATTGTGATGATACAGATGTTGAAGACTCATACATACTGTTGACAGCTAAGACAGCAGGGAAAACTCTGAGTTGGGTTATGTAGAAAGACTTAGAAAGTACAGAGTAAGATAGCTAACTGCACATAAGCTGTAAGGTTAATGAGCGGTACTGGCTGTGCAGTAGTACAATGAAAAGTGAAAGGTGAGAGTAGTAGGCAGTAGCTTTTTAGTCTGGGTTGGTACAAGGGCAAAGCCAGTGAGTCCTGAGGTATGTTTTAAGTAGCTTTTTGAAAAGTGGTGTAGAGGAGTGGGAGGTTAGTTCACTAGGGAGCTGGTTCCAGGTTTTTCCTACTGTATTAGAGAATAGAGTGTCCCCAGCCCTGTTATTGGATTTTGTGGTGGATACTAGAAGTTTCCTTGATGAGCGTAGGGTTTTAAGATTATTGTAGGGGGAGATGAGGGTAGTTAGTATAGGAGTATTGCTAGGATGATGAAGTGTTTTGTGGGCAGTAATAAGTTAGTGAAAGAGAAGCTGATTAGGTAGTTCCAGCCATCCTAGCTGTCTGAGATTGTGACAGTGGTGGATTCTAAATGGGGATCCAGTGGCAAATCTGGCAATGTTATTGTAGGAGGTATTAAGCTTGTTGAGGTTGTTTTTTGATAGGTTAGTATAAATGGGAAAGGTGTAGAGGAGGGTAGAGATAAGATAGGTATGGGCAATTGTAGTTCTAGCTTTTGGAGTAAGAAACTGTTTTAGCCTATAGAGAGAGCCTAGTTTTTTGTTCACTGACTTTATTGTAATATTGATACGGGTATCATAGGTGAGGTTGTCATCTATAATTACCCCTAAGAGTTTGGTGGTAGGGTCAGGAGTTATGACAATACCATTGTTTGATGTTACAGTGAAGGGGAGGGGGGAGGACTTTTGTGTAGGAATAAAGAACAATAATTTGTTTTTTTTGGGGTTAAGGAGGAGACAGCATTGGAGGAACCAATTCTCAACTATGTTAAATGTTGCTTGGGTGAGGGACTGCAGTTCAGAAATGGATTAAGTTGAGCATATTAATGTTGAGCCATCTGCATATTGTATGCAGGTGGCTTGTGGAGTATTCATGTTTAGATCATTGATAAACAGAGAAAATAGGAGAGGGCCTAAGATGGAGCCTTGAGGGACGCCCAAGGTAACCGGAAGAAGGGTGGAAAGGTTATTATCCCAAAGTACTGCTTGTTTCTGTTTCCTAAATAGGAGTTGAACCATTTTAGTGCCTGAGTATCAAGAGAGAGGGACTTAAGTATACTCAGAAGTATCTGGTAGTTTACCATATCGAAGGCTTTTGAGAGGTCGATAAAGAGAGCAGAAGAAAGAGTATTGTTATTGCGATGTTTGTTGAGACAGTCTGAAAAGGATAAGAGGGCAGTGGTGGTGCTATGGAATGGCCTGAAACCATGTTGACAGTTTTCTAGCATGTTATTTTGAAGTAGGTGGTCTAATAGTTGGTGGTGGATACATTTCTCCATGATTTTTGCTAGCGGGGAGAGTAATGCTATTGGGTGATAGAGAGTTCAGTAGAGTTGCTGCCCTTATGAAGAGGGATAATATGGGAAATATTCCAGACTGATGGGATTGTACCTTCAGTAATTGTTCTATTTATTAGAATGGAGATAGGATATGCTATTGCTTTAGCAGCAATTTGTAGATATTCAGCAGGTAGCGGGTCAGCAGAGGGGGTGGATGGTTTAAGTTTTCCAAGGAGATGGCAAATGAGGGAAGTGGGTACTGGTTGTAGATGACATGAGGGAAGAGAGGTAATTGTAGTGGGAGTCAGACTGGTATTTGCAGGGAGGGGTAGTGAGCTGGCTAAAGAGTGAACAGTTTCAGTAAAGAAGGTATTAAAGGTGTCTGCAATATGCTTAAGATTGCTATGGGAGGTACCTGATGGGGTAGGTGTTTTGGAGCATCCTGGTTGTACTAGTTTATTAATACCTGACCAAAACCTTTGGGAATTGTACTGATGTTTATGCTGGAGCTGAAGGTAAAAGTTTTTCTTGTCAAGGAGTATAGATTTCTTGGTAGCATTTCTAATATGTTTAAAGTTATGATGGTCTGTTGTGTTTCTGGTAGTTCTCCATTTGGCCCATGTTATATTTCTCAGTCTGATTTTTTGTCTAGTGTCTTTAGTAAGCCATGGTGCAGTTTTTGTCCTATTTCTGATTGAACGAGTAGGGGCATGGGAGTCCAGGATTTGTAAGAATTTGGTGTTAAAGTATAACACTGTATCCTCAAGTTGGAGGTATTTTAGGAGAGACCAGTCACAAGCCCTAAGTTCAGTTTGGAAGCTATCTGGATTAAAGTACTTATTAGTCCGAGTAGTTCTATAAAAGGTTGGGTTGGGAATGTTAGTTATTTGCCTAATTATGTAGGTGAGTGAGTGGTCACTGATATCCTCAGGAATTGTACCTGTTTTATATGTATTGGGATGACTGTTAACAAGAATCCAGTCTAAGGTGCTTTCTTTGTGGCGAGGTTTATGCGTTCTGGTTGGAGAAGTAATAGTTTGGGAGAAACCATATAGGTTAAGATGGGTGGTTGGCTTAGCTGCAATACAGCTAGTCCAGTCTATATTAAAGTCACCCAGCACTATAGATTCCTGTGGTAAGTTAGTGGAAAACCAGCTAAGGATATTTTCCAGGGTATTTATGTTGTTTCCAGGAGGGAGGTAAGAGCAAATTATATAAATGGCTTTATAGGCATTGATTTGCAGTTTGGCAATGAGTAATTCAGCATTACTGTCATTGGGTGGATGTGAATCAAGTGAGCTAACTTGTAGCCATGATTTATATAATATTGCTACTCCACCACCTTTTTTAGTTTTGCGGTCAATTCTAAGTATATTATATCCAGGTGGGGTAATTTCATTGTCCTGAGTTGAAGGTTTTAGCTAAGTCTCTGTGAGACATAGGATATTGAAGGAGTATACATCTAACAGAGCATGAAGTTGGGCTACTTTATTGTATATGCTATGAATGTTGAGATGAGCAATATAGAGAGAGTTAGATGGTCTAGATGGGATGTGAAAGGTAGGTGGACTGTGGAGGTCTGTGGCATTGATATGGTTTGGGCCAGGGTTGGGATGAATGTCACCATCTAATAGAGGGTGCAGTTGAAGTTTATGTATGCACTTTAGGATAATAGAGTAAAAGTGTATAGATTTCCTAGATGGATGATAAGAGATATGGGTTTGTCTGTGGAACTTAGGAAGTAGATAGGAGGATGTAGATGTGACTTTTAAGTGGTTGTTGGTGGATGCATGAGTTGAAGGAGGAGTTTGTAGAAAGGGATGGTGAAAGTCATTGAAGGTGAGAAGTTCATAAATGGTTAAGGAATAGGATGCAATCGGAAGAGGTAGAATAGTGTGACACAGTATGAGTTTCCTGTGGTTAGACATTTGTACTTTAGTCATTGTTTGTAGTCTAATATAGGTTTTAGAAGAGGAGGAAGGAAGAGGGGATGATAGGGGTAGATGCAGAGAAGGAAGATGTGCATGCTTATGTGGTGTATTGGCACTTTAAAGTGTAATAGCTAAACATATTATGTTGGAGTAGAGAGTTGATGAGGTACAGTGATTGATTGGATGTTAGGGTTGGGATGTGGCTTATGGAGGTATAAAGTCAGGTGCACTGGGGGTGGGTGAGATTTGGGGGTAGGGTAGGGAAGTGGAGTGAGCCCGCAGGGCGAACGGAGCGGGTAGACCCAAGAAAGGGAAAAATGAGGAGGAGTTACCAAAAAACAATCAGTAACACAGTGTGAGCTTCATCTGCACAGTGTGGGCTTCATCTGCACAATACATGTGTGCCCTTATGCAGTCCAGAGGCCTGTGTATGTAACAGTGGTATATGGCCCTGTATGTCAGTCTATGGGGGGATGCACCATAACTAGCCTAGGCTCTTACAACATGTGATGGGTATCAGGGTTAAGCTGCCTTAAGGTCTTTGGATGTACATTACCATACAATTCACCTTGGGTAAATGCAGGCCTACTGCTTCCTGCTATACATACTGTTCTGTTTGTCAGTGTGATTGTGATGGTTTCAGTTATGCCTTGTTATGTAACAGATACATCCCATTGTGTTAACTGAGGTCTTTACCCCCTAGGGATTGTGTACAGAGTGTAGATAGAGGCTGCTGGACTATACATCTACATTACTTACTGTTGATTAATTGTTATCCTATGGCCCAGTCTGTCTTTACTGTTGCACTACTTGGGCAGCAACATATGTAATGCTTTCAAGAATACTGTATTACTTTATCTGTTTCACAGTTGCATTAGTCTGTTTTTATGTATTTCAGAGTCTAAACAGCTATATGACATATACAACTGTAATAGTACACTAATAAAGCTTTCTCATGTATGCAACCTGTGTGTGGTGTTATATCCTTTGACCTCTCTGTGGGTATATGTTGCAGGCAACAATTGTCTTTTGTATGGGTGACTCATACAGTGTCCAGTTGGTAAGGTGGCAACTGTAGGCATGCTGGCTGATCCGTATAGTGCGCACCCTCTAAATATGTATCTTCCTATACATATCTGAGTGTGTGTATGTGTAGTTACATATATATCTATATATATATTTATATGTATATATGTATATGTGTATATATATATATATATATATATATATATATATATATATATCTGTGTGTGTGTGTGTATTTGCATAGATGTGTCTGTGTATATGTATCTTAGGAATGTTTATTGCTTCCACATTGTACATTCCCTATGGTAGCCAGACTGTACTGCATGATATGTTATTGATAGAAGCCTGGCATCATACAGGTGGGATGGATTACTGTTAACATCTTGTGCCCATGTTGGGTCAGGTCCTGGTTATGGGATTTGCAACAGTTGTTATTGTATTGCAGGGCAGGCCTGTTTGGCTGTGGGGGCGGGATATCAATATGTACAAGACGTATGTTGCTTGGGCCCCCTCACCCCCATTAACGGTGCCTGTGGTCATATATGCATTTGTTATGTTCTCTATATGTGTGTATATATATATATATATATATATATATATATATATATATATATATATATATATATATATATATATATATATGTGTATATCTGACATGGCTTAGTGGTGAATCACTTTGGTCCTGTGTTCGCGCCTTGCAGAGGCTGTTTATTTTGTTGCTGGAAAGAACAAGGGCCGTTGGATACAGAGTGATTAAGGCACTTTTAAGCAGTTGTAAGCAGGTTTGCATGGAGGTAAACACTGCTAACTTCTGGTTACAGTTTCTTATACTCAGTTAGCTTCTAAATTGCTTAACCTGTAAAGGAATTGCTTACCCTCGTGCAAACAGGCTTAAACCCACTTACTGCTGCTTAAATGTGCTTACTCCTGCTTACCCCTGCGCTAATTTCTATAAAAGAAAAGAAAAAAGGGTTGATAGGAAAGTGATGAAAAACGGGCACAAAGAGGAAAAGACAGTAGGGAAAATATCTAGGGATGTGCAGGAAGGGTGTAGGGAAGGTCTATAGTTGCCCATTTCTTCTACAGCAACAGCAGTGCATATACACTGCATTTGGAGATAGATTTGGACACTCATACCCCTGAGAGAAGGGTGAGGACAACAATAATATATTAGTAAGCCAATTAGACCAGATTACATGTGTCCATTGGACACGTGTGCAAAATGGACAGCTTGCCCTTTTTTTTCAGGTGAAAGTGGGATGTTGGGGAGGGATAGTAGGTATATTTGAGGAGGTAGGTTGGGTAGGTTAACAGACAAGGCAAGATGCATACAGGGGCAGTATATGACACATGTGGAGGGTAAACACCTTGATGGGGAGGGGTGTTGGGAAATCAGAAGCCCATCAGCCCCCTAGTGGAAACAGTGGGACTGAGCTCCCCTCCCATGGGCAGTCACCACTGCACCTTCACAGCCCCATATTTGGCTGTGCTGGGGGCTGAGTTGGAGAGCCAGGCCGACCCTCTAATCGTGACACATGGCCCTCAAGCTGGTGTAGCAGATCTCCAAACTCCCTGTGGAGCTCGCTACACACCATGACCCAGACCTGGTGACGGGTGACAGGTTCCTGTCCGCCCCCTCTCCCGGGGGGGGTGAGCCTCATCCCCTGAGGCGGTTCCACCCAGAGGCGATGCTGGACCAACTGACGAGCAGGTCCCGGGTCAGGACCCAGATGTGCTACTGCCCGGTGCCATGGCCAGCTGAGGTGGGATAGGTGGGTCCGCTGGGACCCGCATTCCCATATGTGTTATGGTGTTTATGTTGTATCAACATATGTGGGTTAATAATAGTCAACACATTCCAGAATTAGGTATAACAGCATGCATAGATACTCCCATTAACCCAAACACCAGATATGGAACAGTTGCATATCAAATAGAATACATGCATATATGGGACCACAGTGGTAATTACAACAGCATGCTGGTACATTGAGGGCACCATGCCTCCAATGTGGGAGTATTTCAACATAGCACATGCATAGAAACAGATTTAAATAATTATCGAACAATAGGACATATGTCCCAACATTAGAGTTAAGTCAGCACATACCAATTGAGTTGGGTATTTAGTTTATTGTTGCAGATATGGTGGGGGGAGAGAAAGATGTCAGTTAACTAGTATATTCCTGTAGTTTGCATTACTTTCCTAGTCAGTGCTGTTATCTCTACCTTACAAGTATTAGTACACTATCATATTGCCTTACTTTGGACAGTGGTATGGCTGTCGACAACTATATACATGAACTAGTTTTACCTGCAGTATACACCTCTTACCTGGTATACCTGTGGAGGAATTGTTTGTTAACACTAACTGTTTTTACACATACTCCCAGATTCCACGTTGATGTTATGCACATACCTGTCCATCTCTTTTTGCACAGACGCTGGGCATGTCAACCACATGCAAGTGAACCGGGACATATTTCGACTATTGCCCTCTTAAACCTTTAGTGAATTACAACACTCTTATACAGGATTTCTTAGACATTTATATTATGTAGCACAGTGTGTTTGACAGTGATGAGTAATACCTTATTATTCAGAGCAACTGCAACACTAATGCCATACTAACAGAGTATACAGTACCAGTACAGGATATCAATCTTTTATTTCTAGGCACAGTGTTTGTATCTGACAGACCTGTGGGAGCAATGTTTGTTAGCACTACCTGAATGTTACCACACAAATTACCAGATTCCACATTAGTATTATGCACATACACCTCACTCTGTTATTGTAAACACTCTGATCACAGCTTGACAACATGGGGGTGTAAATGGGACATACTTGGTTATTACTCTAATAACATTTTGGGGAGTTGCTAGACTGACGGGTTTATTCTCATAGATGTAAGAACAAGCAAGCCTCTGAATAGACAAGAGAACCAACTAAAGTAAATCAATAGTAGTAAAAATAAAAACAAAAGTGGTTAACTCATTTGGCACTTTGTAAGTTAAAGCAATTAGGCTTTATCTGCAGTATGACTGGATGAATGAGCATTTATAAGGGTGTGTGCTATTTTGTCTTTTAAACAGTCTGAAGAAGTGAATGATATTTGCAAAAGCACTTACTTTTTGCAATAAATTTCTTCTGCAATAATTTCCTGCCGTGTGGAACCACTTTTATTTTTGTTCTCATAGATGTCTGACAATCAGTTGTATTTCTTGTTTTCTGCCAAAACGTCTGGTATCATCCCACTGATTTCCCAGGGGGACAGAGTGACAAGCAGCAGATATGGGTCGATTTACTGGACATTCTGGACATATCTGTATAGTTGTGGGGTATGATTCTGTATGCAGCGTACCACTCCCAGGATTCGAACCATGGCTGTGTGTGCTAAAAATACAACAGTTCTCATCTCAGTTGAGTGTGCTATTTGGATTTTATCTGTCTTTTCACTGTTTTCTGTCTATGTCTCTCTCAGTTGTACTATATGACCTCTTGGGATTACACCAGTCATATACAGACTTTCCTACACATTTTATTTATGTAGCACATTGTGTGTAACAGTGCTTAATACAGCAGTACTATTAAGTGATTGCAAATCTACATTACCATATGATACCAGAGTAAACACATGCAGTCCAGCAGTTAGACCTTTATGAACAGGCTATTATGCTTTTATTTACATACAACCTATATGAGACTCTTCCTGCCATATTATCTTGTGTATGCAGTACATGCCTTAAACAATACAGGTTTTATACAGGCAATTAACTTACTACTACTTTTAGATTTATTTACAATGAAAGTACATGCAAGAGTATTACTAACCTGCCTTGCTTCACAACCTCTCCAAGTGACATCCATGGGCCTCCTGGTTCATAGCCCGCACACTTGCCATTGTGAAAGACATAAGAGGAATATTTAGTCATACCTCTCCATAATATACATGAGCTGGCAATTATTAAGCAGGTAGTGGACTGATACTTACACACAGCTGTGACCTCCCCTGTCCTCCTAGCCTCTTGGATCCACTGATCCAAGAGATCCCTCTTTCGCTGCTTCAGGTTGGTATATTGATGCCTGACCTGCTCACCAGTTCAGGGGCATGCCAGTGGCACTGGTGAGATCACGGGTGAGATGATCCCAGGCTTCCACTTTGTTTTGGGAACCCTGGTAATGGCCCTGCAGCAGTCTCCTGTGATAGTCTTTTAGAAGGAGTCCTGCCATGACTCTGTACTCCTGGATGCCCCAGCGCTGCACCCGAAAGTGCACACCCTCTCCCATTCCAGACATAGTGCCTACACCTGCTTCCGTGCGGGACTAAGCTAGTCCTGCATGTAAGGTAAGTGAATCTGGGGGAATCTCTATGTAAAGGTACATAACTCACTCATGATGTTAGAAAATGCCTTGCTGTGCTGTCTCTTGTGGGTTTCTATCACATATCATGCATTAGACACCTCCAGGAATTAAATAAATTCTCTGAAAGTTTACTGATATGTTAGCAGGCAGTCAGAAAGTGGTAATGTCAGTGAAAGATATTTTAGAATAACTTACTGCAACAAAACACATATCTGAAGGAGAAGCATTTAGTTAGTCTTTACTGATAAGTTTGCTTAGTTTGCCACAAGAAAAGGAGTGAAAAGAAAGGCATAATTTCCCTTTTCACACTTAGCTAATCGAAGGAAGGACACTGAGCAAACTCAGAACTATAATATATAACATTAAGTATCCTGTTTTTTTGCTTATTTTTTTTCTTTATTTCTTTGTTATTTATAGCACTTTGTGTACTGTATATATTTATAGCTAGTTTCACTGTGTGTAAGGTATTAACTGGAAATTGCCCACTTTTATTAAGCATCTGTTGGGTTGTTTGTTTCTGATAACTTGTTGCAGTTAAACTCTTTCTGTAGAGGCTCCTTTAGCTGTTTGAAACTTTCATTTAAAGGCTCACTGGTGCTTTCCTGCTGTGAGAAACATTTCTGCAGTTTGTTTCCTACCCTCCCTCCCTATTGGTATGGTGTTTTTATAGTTGGTGGCTTTGCAGTTGCCCGCCCCTAATGTAAATTTGATCTGGGACCCTCCTCCCAGTCTAGTGTCATCATTACCTCATTCTACCCAGTATAGGGAGAACATTTGAGAAGGCCCATCAGCTTAGTTTCTGCTACTCCTTTCTCTCTTTCCACTAAGGAAAAAAAAAATTTCTAAGCTTGTTTCCTGCCTTTCCTGTGGGTAGTCTAGCCTGGATATAGATTTGCTGTGTCCAGGACTATTAGTAGGCTTCTAGGCCCCCATTCTGTGTTGGAGGGAAGCCTTCTAGCTTAATTTTGTTTCTTAGAACTAGCCAGTTTTTTGTTTCAGCACTTGTCTGTTTCTTTGAGCTTAGCACTTGTTCAGAACTTATTGTAAGCTCTAAATAAGCTACAAATTACTACAGCACTCAACTTTCCTCACTGTCTAGAGGAAAACAATTTCTAGTACTTAACAAATAAGCACCTATCCAGGCATGTCTAAGGGTTAGCTCCCGGTGTTTTCTCCTGTCTACCTGATTAATCTGGGTATCTTGGGGCAATGCAGTAATTGCCTCATATACACAGACAACCCTATCCTCCTACCACCCAACACTACAACCTGTGAGAGATGCACTTATATATCCAAACTGGAAGCAAAGCTCTCTTCACCCAAGACTGGACTAGACAGTCAAGAGGAGAAGGTAAACACTTGCACCATACCACACTTAGCATATAGTCCCTCAAAACCTACACCACCAAAACACACACATAGAAACACAAAACACACACCTACATTTGCGGAGGCTCTCAGTAAAAACCTGCCCAAGCAACAGGGACCTCCAAAGCAGAAACACAAGCAACCTCCACCCCCAACACAACCCAAATGACACATAGCCCACAAATTCAGTGTGCCACTCAACCACAGCCCTTAAGGCATAAGAACGTACCCAACACTCAAGTCATAGGTGACTCTATAGTCAGGCACACTGATGTTCCACTCACCAGGCTAAACAAGGAGAAAGTTACTGTCAGCTGCCAGTCGGGTGCCAGGATCCGCCACATAACGCATGCACTCAGGTCACTCCACAACAAGTACAAATATGACTTTGTCATTGTCCATGTTGGTGTGAATGACCTGAGATGTACCTCCTTGGACTACATGAAAAGGGACATGGAGGAGCTGTCCGATCTTCTAGCCCAAGAAGGTATGACCCTAGCCCTGAGTAGCATCCTGCCATCACCCAGAATTATACCACAGTACAAGGGCAAAATGATTGACTTCAACAATTGGCTAAGCTTCTGGTGTCATTCTAAGGGAATCCAGTATCTGTCTGCCTGGGATGACATGATCGACAAGCCACGATGCTTTGCCAGACATGGCCTGCACCTATCGCCCCTGGGATTCCGGATACTGGCTAAGGCTCTAGCCACCCCTATAGTGCCTTTTTTAGGCAAGGTTCAAATGACAAAGTCACCACCCTAACAGGTACAGGCAAGAAGAATCTGAGGGTATTGCTACTCAATGCTAGAAGTCTAAACCTCAAAATGCACTATCTCGAGGCACTCCTTAAAATGGAGAACATCGACATCTGTGCAGTGACAGAGACCTGGTTCAAGGCTCCAGAGAGTACCCCTGCATTACCAGGCTATAATTCATACCACACCTTTCGGCCACCTAACCTGGACCGAAACACTAAAGGCTGAGGTGTGTCCATATTCATTAAGGATATCCACACCTCCAGGCTAGTTGCTCAACGTAATGCATCCAAGATTATCCAAGTGCAACTAACTCTGGGCAAGACCGCTATCCAAATTGTAGCTTGCTACAGATCCCCCACCATGCCCCAGGATTCCCACTCCTCATTTCTTAATACATTGGAAAATATTAGGGTACAACCTAACACCCTAATAATGGACAATTTCAACTACCCTACCATTAACTGGAAAAACTACTCATGTACCAACTCTTGTGCTCAACATTTTCTGGAATTAATAAATTCCAGTGCCATGAATCAACTTATCCACACCACCACCAGGGGCAGAAATATCCTAGACCTGGTTATTACCAACATAGGCAACCAGTGCTCCAAACCAGAGGTCAATTCCTCGTTGGTCAGATCCGACCACAAGCTAATCACGCTAGACATCCACATCCCTCCCCCACCCCCATTAGGGAAACCACAGTAAAAGATTTCTCCAAAGCCAACTTCACGCTTCTTAAGACAGAAATGGCAAACTTCACGACACCCATGCTGACGGACAATAGAGGTATGACTGCTGAGTCCTACACAAATGCACTTTATAAGCAATTACACGAGTGCATGGATCGTGCAATCCCTAACAGAACCAAGATGCTATCCTCCAAAAAAAGGAAGCCAATCTGGTGGTCCCCTGCCATAAACAAACTCTACAACAGAAGAAAGAAACTGTTGCAAAAAAGAGTAAAATCCTATGATTGGAGAAACTCCCTGGTCAGCCTCAGTAAGAAGTTGAGATCCCTCATAAAATCCTCCAAAGCTAGTTATGAAAACAAAATTGCCACTGACTAAAGACAACCACAAAGCATTCTATAGCTATGTCAAGAATCTTAATGGCAACACTCAGATCTGCTCTGAGTTATGGCACAATGGCACTAAATATACAGAACCAACTGATATTGCCAACATCCTGCCAGATAGGTTCAGTGCTAACTTTACCCCCCTGTCATCTCCTAAAGGGCCCATCTCTATACCAGAAGAATGCAAAGTTCCTGTAATCACGGCTGCACAGGTAAAAAACACACTATCCAAAGCCAAGAACACAGCATCCATGGGACTTGACGACATCCCAGGCTGTGTTCTACATGAACTACAGAATGAACTGGCACCCCACCTAAGTACCATGTTCAATCATAGCCTCACCTCTGGCTATGTGCCCACTGAATGGCGCACAGCGACAGTTACCCACTCCACAAAGGGGGAGCCACCACAGACACTGGAAACTACCGCCCCATTAGCCTAATGAGCCTGGTCTGCTAGGCTATGGAACGTATCATCATGGAACTTATAAACAATGACATTGGTAATCTCCAAACTCAGGACCCCACCCAGTTCGGGTTTGTAAAAGGCAGATCATGTCTCCTAAACCTGGTAGACTTCTTTGAAGCAGTCACCAAAGCCGTAGATGAGGGTAAGGTGGTTCACACAGCAATCTAGATCTCGCCAAGGCTTTAGACACCATCCCCCACTCTGGAATTATAGATAAACTCAATAAACTAGGTATAAATCCCTATGTCACAAGATGGGTTGCAAACTGGCTCACTGACAGAACCCACACTGTGAAAGTAGCAGACTCCAAATCCAACTTCAGACCAGTGACAAGTGGAGTACCACAGGGTTCAGTCCTGGGTCCTCTCCTGTTTGGTATCTACTTCTCTGAAGTACAGGCCAACACAGAAGGTCTTTGGCTAACTAAGTTTGCAGATGACTGCAAACTAGAAGCCATAATCAAAACTCCAAAAGATGTGGACATCCTACAAAAGGGCCTTGCTGAGACAGATGCCTGGTGTCAAAGCCATGGCCTCAAGCTCAATGCCAAAAAGTGCATTGTCATCCCTTTTGGTAAAAACTCAGTACCCATGAATTACCACATAGGTGGTAGTCTACTTAACACCGAAAGTGTGACAAGAGACCTTGGGACACAGGTGGACAGTAGTCTCTCCTTTGATAATCACATCGCCACAGTAGTCAGGAAATCCTTCTACGTGGCACACCTCATCACAAAAGGTTTCTCAACCAGGAAAAAAAGGTCATTGTTCCCCTCTACTCATCACTCATTAGACCCATTATAGAGTACAATGCCCCTTTTGGTATGTACCTCACAAGACATCTACAACAACTGGAAAGGCCACAGAAATACCTCGCAAAGAGTATTACTGGCCTCAAAGAGATGCCCTATGCAGACCATCTCAAAAAACTGCAGCTTTACTCCATTGCATATCACCTACTCAGAGGCGATCTCTGCCTAACACACAAAGCTATGTCAAACCCAGAGCTTTTAGACATGCTCCACTTAAAGAAATCCCAATCCCTATGAGCTACATGCTCTAGGGACCTAAACCTCATCACCACAATAAACAGAACATGCTGGAGGGATAGATTCCTGTCCCAGAGACTTCCCATACTCTGGAACAAACTACCTATCTATATCAAACAAAGCTCCTCATTAGCACTCTTCAAGAAAAATCTTGATGATTGGATGGGAGATAGGAAATTCACCCCAGGGATCACTTCTGTGGCTCTGCTCGACAATGGCACAGGAAAATTATTTTCTTGGGTGGCAAAAGCCAGGGTACATTTGGCTAGGCTTATATAGGCCCTAGGGCAAATAACCTAGTACCTACCTATGAACCTATGAACCTATGTAGTTAATAGCATTTATGCTGTTTCTTATTGTCTGGTAAATGTTATAGAACGAAAATCCAAGAAACCACACCAGAGATCCAACAGCAGACCAGAAATAAAATTCAAATCCTTTATTCCAAACTCACTCTCTCAACATAGGACTGGCAAGACCAGTCAGGAGGAGAAGGTTACCACACACACTATAGACCCAGTCTCACATAGTACCATCACAACCTCAAATCATACACATAAACACACAAAGACATACTCAAGTGCTCTGATCAAAAATCTACCAAAACAGCAGAGGCCACCAAAGCAGACACCCAAACAACCACCACCTCAGAACACAACACCTGCAACACATAGACCTCACAGTCAGAGTGTCAAACAGTCACAGCCCTTAAGGCCAAACACAATGCCAGACACACTAGTCATTGGTGACTCCATAGTCAGACACACTGACGCCCGCCACCAGACTGAGTAAGGAGAAGGTCACAGTAAGCTGCCTGTCAGGCGCTAGAATCCGCCACATAACGCAAGCACTCAGGTCTCTCAACAGCAGGTACAAATATGACTCAGTCATTGTCCACGCTGGTGTAAACGACCTGAGACGCACCTCCTTGGACTACATGAAAAGAGACATTGAGGAGCTCTCTGATTATGTAGCCCAGGCAGGTATGACCCTGACCTTGAGCAGTATCCTACCTTCACCAAGAATGATGCCACAATACAGAGATAAGATGATCAGCTTTAACAATTGGCTTAAACTCTGGTGTCATTCAAAGGGGATCCAATGTCTGTCTGCCTGGGATGACATGCTGGACAAGCCACGCTGTCAAGGGACGGCTTGCACCTGTCACCCCTGGGATTCCGGATATTGGCAAAGGCTCTTGCCACCCCATAGTGCCTTTTAGGCAAGGCTCAAATTCTAAACCTACCACCCTAGAACACAAAAAGGAAAAACTAAGGGTAATGCTGCTCAATGCCAGAAGTCTAAATCTCAAAATGCACGCACTCGAGGCCCTTCTCAGTATGGAGAACATTGATGTCTGTGCAGTGACAGAAACCTGGTTCAAGGCTCCTGAGAGCACCCCAGCACTATCAGGTTTTACCTCTTATCATGCCCGCCCCAAAATCCGGACAATACCAAGAAAGGAGGGGGTATCCATATTCATCAAAGACACCCACACCTCAAGACTGGTGGCAACGCATGCATCGGAGACCATCCAGGTGCAATTAACCATAGGCAAGACTGCTCTGCAAATTGTAGCATGTTACAGGCCACCCTCACAAACTCAGGAACCTCACATGGCCTTCCTGAAAACACTAGAGGGATAAATGTATCACCAAACACCATCATACTAGGTGACTTCAATTACCCTAATATAGACTGGGAACACTACTCAAGCCCAAACACCCTAGCCCAAAAGTTCCTGGAATTCATAAACTCAAATGCCATGGAACAACTAGTCACCATCCCCACAAGAGGAGAAAACATACTTGATCTCATCATCACGAACATTGGAGCACAATGTTCAACACCGAAGTATACCCCTCACTGGTGAGATCAGATCACAACTAATCTCGCTGGAGGTCCTCATCCCACCCCACCTGAAATAAAAAAGACCACAGTAAAGAACTTCTCCCAAGCCGACTTCACACTTCTAAAGACTAGTGTGGTCTCCTTTAAGGCGCACGAGCCGACGGAAAACAGTACTCAAGCCGCTGAATCACTTACAAATGCCTTCTACCAGCACCTGCAGGACTGCATGGATAAGGCAATCCCAAGCAAAACAAAGACTCTTTGTACCAAAGGCAAGCGTCCACTCTGGTGGACCCCAGCCATAAACAAACTCTACAACAAAAGGAGGAAGCTACTACAAGATAGAGCAAAATCCTTAAAAGGTAAGACACCCTTGATCACTATAAGTAAAAACTAAGAGCTCTCATAAAATCATCCAAAGCAAATTTTGAGAGAAAAATAGCTAAAGACTCAAAAGACAATCATAAGGCCTTCTTTAGCTATGTTAGAAACCTGGGAGGAAACTCCCAGATATGCTCAGAACTAGTTCAAAATGATGTGAAGATTACTGATCCTACAGACATTGCCAACATACTGGCTGACAGGTTCAGTGCAAACTTCTCCCCTCCCCAAAAGGAGAGATATCTATACCAAGCGAGTGCAGGCCCCCAAACATGTCCAACGGCCAAGTGAGAACTGCTCTCTCCAAAGCAAAATACACAGCATCCATGGGACCTGATGGTGTCCCCGGCTGTGTGCTCCACGAACTCAACGAGGAATTAAACCCACAGCTAGGACAGCTGTTTAATCATAGTCTTACCTCTGGATACACTCCAGGAGTGGCGACTGCAACTGTCGTCCCACTTCACAAAGGCGGTGCCTCCACCGACCCTGGAAATTACCGCCCCATTAGCTTGACAAGCCTTATCTGCAAAGCCATGGAGAGGATCATAATGGACCTCATAAATAAAGACATAGGGAATTTGCAGACTTTGGATCCATCTCAGTTTGGCTTTGTCAAAGGCAGATCATGCCTTCTAAACTTGGTTGACTTTTTCGAAACAGTCACCAAAGCCATTGATGAGAGAAAGGCAGTCCATACAGCCTACCTCGATCTGGCGAAGGCCTTTGATACAATACCCCACTCGGGTATCATTGAAAAACTCATCAGCTTAAATGTTAACCCATACATCACAAGATGGGTTGCAAACTGGCTGAGTGACAGAACCCACAGGGTCAGAGTTGCTGGCGCCATGTCAGACTCAAAGCCTGTCACAAGTGGTGTACCACAGGGCTCAGTCCTGGGCCCACTCTTGTTTGGCATCTACTTTTCCGAAGTACAAGCAAACACAGGAGGGTTATGGCTGACAAAGTTTGCAGATGACTGCAAACTGGGCCATAGTAGAAAACACATCTGACACAGATATCCTTCAGAAGGGTCTCACAGAAATGGATAACTGGTGCCAGAGCCATGGCCTAAAGTTAAATGCCAAAAATGCATAGTCATACCCTTGGGAAAAACAAGGTTACCCCTAGCTACCAAATAGGTGGCAATCCACTGAGTACAGAAGAAGTTATCAGGGACCTGGGGACCCAGGTTGATAGTAGTCTGTCATTCGACACCCATGTAGCTAAAGTAGTTAGGAAGACCTTCTACATTGCCCACCTTATCATGAAGGGATTCTCATCTAGATCAAAGGAGGTCATAGTCTCCCTATACTCATCACTCATCAGACCAATGATTGAGTACAATGCCCCATTCGGAATGTATTTGACCCGACACTTGCAGCAGCTGGAGAGGCCACAAAAGTTCCTCACCAAAAGGATAAAGGGTCTCAAACATCTGTCCTATGCTGCCCGACTGAAAGAACTCCAGCTCTATTCAGTCGCCACCGCTTGCTCAGAGGTGACCTTTGCCTAACATACAAGGCCATGTCAAACCCAGATTTGATGAATATGCTTCACCTCAAAAAATCTAGATCCGTCAGAGCCACAAGGGCTGGAGACTTAAACCTCGACACGGCTATTAATAGGACGTGCTGGAGGGATAGATTCATCACTCAAAGACTCCCTATGCTGTGGAATAAAATCCCAGTATATGTGAGGCAGAGCACCTCGCTGGCCTTGTTCAAGAGAAATCTTGACCAATGGATGGGAGATCGCAGATATACCCCAGGGATTACCTCAGTGTCACTGCTCAACAGAGGCACAGCAAAATAATGGGTATAGTTCCCCATACTAAAGGGGTGGCGTAAGCCACAAAACTATGGGCTAGGCTTGTAAATGCCCTCGGGCAGATAGCCTAGTATGAACCTATGAACCTATGAACCTATGAACCACTGTAGGTAAGCATTTTCATCTGGCTAATTCCAGACTTTATCAAACAAATAGTGCCTGCCTTCAGCCACATTTAAATATAACACCTAATTAACAACATTCAAAAATTAAAGCAACAGCAACCATAATAGTAAAAACCACTTCTAAAATGTTTACACTTATAACATGAAAACAATAAAATATGTATAAAAATTTACAATGTACACATCCTTTCTATCAAAACAGGCATTAAAGAAATGTGTTCATTCATACCTGGAGAGTAAATGGTGTTAAGTCTAAGCTGCCATTTCAACTCACTTTTGTCAATCTGATTTGACCAGTTACCCCCTCTGACATTCCTCAAAACTAATTCAAGAATGCCAAACTTAAAACCAGAAAAAGTAGAGCAAGTCAAAGTGTGCTTAAAAAGGGCATTGTTTGTGTTATGGGTATTGATAGCATATGTGTTCGTAAATTCTCTTCTTGAGTGACCTTTCAGTCTTGCCAACATAATACCCTTTACATCCAGAACACATACCCAAATAAACCAGCCCCGTGCTGTTACAATTACCCCCTACTAATCTCACTTTCTGTAGGGGTTCACCTACCAATACCTCAGAGGCATTAAGGATAAAGGCACAATATTTACACCGTCCACAAGGTCTTGTACCTATACGGTCACTCATTGGTAATAGGGTGTTCCAAAAGAAATTTAATATTGTTACCCACTTTGTAAGAGAATATAAGTCCTTTACCTAGTGCACTCACTAGTTCATTGTTACATTCCAAAATGACTCAATTCTTGGTCAAAATATTTCTCACCTTTTGTCCAAAGGACCCAAAATGGGTGACCATAGAGTGCAAAAATGTATTATCCAACAAATTAGATGAATTGTTGTGTTCATCACCTAAGTGTCTCGAAGTTTTCACTCCTTGTCCTAACAAAGGAATGAATTTAGTACCCCATCCATCTATAATTTCTATACTAATTTGTTGAACCCAGTTCTCAGGGTATCCTCTAGCTGTGAACATCTGTACTAAGTTACCCAACTCCCTCTTGAAGTTACTCAGTGTTGAGCACATCCTTGCTCCTCTTATCATTTGCCCCCTAACAATATTTCTCTTCACATGGTAGGGGTGTTGACTATTATAACTCAAAAAACTATTTGAATATGTTGGTTTGTGGTAGATCTTAAACATAAATTTACCAAGGTCAATGTCCTTGGTAATGTTCATGTCCAAAGAGTCAATGGTATCATAATCAAAAGTGTATGTGCATTTGAAATAAGTACAGACACTGTTGATATATTCAACAAATTCTTCAACAATAGATCTTTCACATTTCCATAGAATAAAAATATCATCAAGGTATCGGACATATAGTAACCAATTGTTCTGAAGTCTAGAACCAAACACATACTTCTCTTCCCACCTTGACATAACAAGATTGGCATATATGGGGGCACAACTTGCCCCATTGCCACCCATTTTGACTGTCTATAATGTTCATTTTCAAAAGTGATGTACTTGTTATACAAAATCTGTTCCATCACTTCCATGACAAAATTCACCATTATATATCCCAAATTAGTATATTGGACTAATGCCTCATTAAAAAATTCAAGACCAATGTCATCTGGAATACAACTAAATAAATCCACAACATCAATGGTAGAGAAGTCTGTTGCCTCAGGAAAAAATTCAAATTTTTCCTTGTTAAAAAATCCCATGAATCAATTAAGACATGGGCAATAGATTTTAATGCTTCTTTCACTATCTGGTCCACAAAAAATCCTAAAGGCTAAGTAGAGCTGTTCTGTCCAGCGACAGTAAGTCTGTATGGGGGATGGTGCACATTACTGTGCACATTCAGGATGCCAAACATTGTTGGAATCAATGGGAATTCACTCTGTAAAAAATTGAACAACTCTTCGTTAATGACACCCTGATAGAAACTGTCTTCCAAAAAAAATTGCAGTCTTCTATGTGCTATGTGAACCTCGTTAAGAGAAACAGGTTCATATCTATCAGTATCTTGTAACATATTAGTTAAATCATTCACATGATCCAACTTGTCCACCAGTACAACTCCACCTCCTTATCAGGTTTCATAATACGGATGTTATCTGATTCCCTAAGGCGGTTCAAAAGAAATGTTTCCTCTCTACCCAAGTTGTAAAATTTATTTTTATGCACCTTATGTTCTTGAAAAATCTCCTTCATACAAATCTTTTCAAAGTGTGCCAAAGTCTGGTGTAAGGGGGGGGGTAAAAATACTTTTCTTTCTAAACATACTACCAAGGTTCTCCACCTGTCCTACATTGTTGTGAAAAAGTATTTGAAAATTCAATTTTTCTGGTATAAAGTTTTAATTCAGTTAATATACCAGCAACATCCGGATTTCCAGCCAGAACAAACTTGAACCCTTTTTCAAAAAGAGAAAAATGCACTTTAGTAATAGTTGCATCAGTATAATTCAAAATGTTGAAGCTGTTTAAACTTAATAATTTGCCCTCAAAACTAGAAATAATGGAATCAACCCCACCAGAATAATTTAATATCTGTTCTGGTTCTGGTTGTTCCAGTAATTCCCCCGTCCCCTCTGTGACCGCCCTCTGGGAGTCTGCTGTCCTAAAAAATTCTGCCTGTTTCTATTTTGATTTAAAATTTGTTCCAATCTACGTAAAGGGGGGTTATTCCTGTTCAAATACTTTGTCTATTTCCCCATTACAACATTCAGGTTGCACATTCCCTTCTCCCCTTCTTACTTCATAACTGCAAGAACCAGAGTCTAAATCCCCATTACCTTCCTTATTCTTGTCTAAATTCAATCCATAATAACTCTTAGGAAGTGGGGATGTCTCCTTCTGTCTATATTCTAATTCATACCTCTTACGCTTTTTTTGTTTCTGGCAATATTGTCTTTGACTTGCGCTTCAATATTCTCAAAAACGTCATATTTTGCCTCAAAACTCACAAAACAGACATAATTTAAAATCTCATTATCTAACACATTAACTTCATCCAGTAACATTTTAAGTTGTTGTTAATTTTAATAATAAAGTGTATTAACTCCAAGTCATGTCTGTCGAACATGGTAAGCAGCTTGTCAGATTCCTGCTGTCCCACAGATAACCTGTTGGGAAATTTACTCATCCTTAACCTTTTGGTACCCTCTGCACCTTTATACATTCAGCAAGGTACACGTTGTCAGTCTGAATATTACGTACCTTGCTCATTTTAGCTTCAAATTCACGGAGTCTACTGTGCATGTCTACTGGTTTAACCAGTCTCACCTTGTTAAACAAAACCGGTTTGTTATTAATCCATTGATCAAAACGTGTTCTCCAGTTGTTATTTTGTGAAATGGTATTGAACACTGCTCGACCACAAGGAATACTGTTCTGTGAAGAGCAGCCTGTAAACTAGTGCAATGCCAAAAAAGTCTGTCCATTCAAACTGGAAGTTGTCATAACCGCAAACTGTGTTTGAATCGCTAGAGAACCTGGGAGTTGCAGTCTGTCCAAAATCTTTTGTATTTGCTGGCATTGTATAGACAAAAATTTAGTCAGTTGCCCAATATTTCCTTTGTCATTGCTCGAACCATTGTCACCATTTACAACTCCAAAACTAGTGTTGTTTGGCAAGTTCTCTGCTGCTCCATTGGACTTCATGAACCAGGGTGAAAATAAACTACCGTACTGCAAGGAGGGATACAGCCTCCCAAGCACTCAAACGTATACCAAAAACCCAAAAAGAGTATTGAGTGATAAAACTGAAGACTAAAATCCAAGAAACCACACCAGAGACTGAGTAATCCAACAGCAGACCAGAAATAAAATTCAAATCTTTTATTCCAAACTCACTGTAGGTAAACACTTTTGTTTGACTAATTCCAGACTTTATTAAACAAATAGTGCCTGCCTTCAGCCACATTTAAATATAACACCCAATTAACAACATTCAAAAATTAAAGCAACAGCAACCATAATAGTAATAGTGGCTGAAGGCACTTTTTGGTCTGCTGTTGGATTACTCAGTCTCTGGTGTGGTTTCTTGGATTTTAGTCTTCAGTTTTACCACTCGACACTCTTTTTTGGGTTTTTGGTAAATGCTATAGAACTGATAATTAAGACTGTTAATGTGTGTTCATACTGAGAAGGACAAAAACTGTGTGTCTGTTTGTAATCAGACTGAGCTAAAAAAGTGCTTTCAGATAATTTCCTTCTACAGACAAAGAAGGGATAATGTACCGAAATGCAGTCTGACTCTTCAGAAAGGCCAGTCCAATGAGATTACTCCACACTACCTACCCCACTGGGGCTACCATACAGATATACCATCTGTAAATGCTTGCAAAGTTGCTGATATCACAAACTTAAGATTGCTGGCTTTTAAGGGAAGAAGCTATTCAATTAACACTCATCTTGGAGGGAGAAGGTACAAGGGCTCTTATTATTGCCTGGATAACTCAATAACTCATAAATGCACTGGGCTGATCATGGTCAGATTGTTTAGTTTCTCGCTGACGAGTGCATTTGCAGTAGGAGATTGAAGAATGGCAACAGTGAGTTTCTAAGACAGTAACATATTTATTAGTTTTACTTTGTTTCCAAGGATATAAATACTATTTGGTGGGGTAGGATGCTGAAATCCCTGATGGAATTAGACAGGCAACAGTATGCATCCATTCACACAGTGTAGGCCTTGCTAAAGTTGCCTAATCAGCAGTATAGCTGAGTGTATAACAATGGTGCCAAAGAGCAAATTTGTAATATATACACATTTTAACAAGGCATTAAATAATGTGCTTTACAAAAATGGTTATTACAATGAAAGTTTATGGGATATGGGAGGGTTGACACCCAAATTGGAAAGACGGATAGGTAACTACTTTTTGGTATTGGACTGAAGATGACAGAGATGGTGGAACTCTTAAGTAAGCAACTAGTAGCTGGTGGGGTGCTGTTAGAAAAATATGTATTAGTAATATGCATGCTTAGTGCATTTGAGGTTTAAAAGGGTTAATACATTTATTCTGTTCACACTGCATGAATCTGCACAGCTATTAGAAACTTAACAAGAAGCATTTGATTTCTGCTAAGGTCATGAAAATAATAAGAAGTATTTCATTTCCACTAGTGTCATGAGACTTAACAAAGAGTTATTGATTTTCTGCTTATGCCATGAGAAAGTACACAGCTGCTAGAAGCTTTGATAAAGAACACAATGGATGCTTGAAATTATAAACCGTAGTCAGCATTACTTGTACCTAAGCTAGAAATGTACCTTGAATCTAAGCAAAATGTAACACATATATTAGAACTGCACAATTGAAGAATTGAAAGTTTGTGGTGGGCTAAAATAAGCCCCAAGGCCAGGTTGTTTTTCTCAAATGTTTTGTAAATCAGCAGTTATTCTCAACTAGTCAACCATTAGTCTAGTAATATTTTCTGTAGAACAATACAGAAAGCTGTATCTAACTACGTCAGCAATAGAAGTAACATTTCTGTGTGACATGGAAAGAACTGTATAAAAATACCATACTAATCATTAATGTTCAGACAAACCATTATGCCAGCATGCTTTGTCTCCTTGCTGCAAGTTAATAAAGGGTGCCTTGCTTGAACCTTACATGAATTGGTCTTTGAAGTTTTTTTCCTTTGACAGATTGGTCCTTTGGACCGGAACCCTCTCTTCACCTCGGATCAGATGGGCCAGGTGGTTGAAACCGTATGGGGAAGAAACCAAATCGGTTCTTCTTATTTGAAAAGCCCTCCAACAGAATTGTTGTTCAAAAGAGGCCAGCTACTTTCTGATCTGCGACTGAAGGACAGGTCTCTGCGAATCAGGTGATCAATCACGTAGGCTCAGGTAAGGTGAATCTACTTTTCTCTGTTTTCTGTTTTAGATCAGGGACTAGATTTGTATTGTTTTTGTCAGGACTGTATTTTTCTTACAAGTCAGGGACAGAAAAGATTACTGTCTTGTCATAGATAAGGAGAAACAGAATAAGTAGGCAGTCATTCTGAAGAGACTATAACAAAATCCGTGGTACCACGTTAAAAATAAGGGAAGTTACATAACGATCAAAAGGGTAGAACAAAATGGGTAATAATTGCACAAAAAGACCCCAAAATCTGCTGTTAACAGAAGACGCAAAATATATGTAGTCGCAGCGCGCCGACAATATTAAATATTATTCAAAATGGGTTAATAAATATGAATTCGACAGAAAATTAGAAAAATCCTCGCTTATCAAACTTGTCAAACAGCTCAAAACTGATTCCAAAGGTCGGGTAAAAAAGCAATGTAAATTAGGAATTCCTCAGGCACACAGGTGGATTGAGGAAGTAAACTGCAGGGAACAAAAGAACAACAATTCAAAAACAATGTTTTTAGATAAGGAGGACAATAACTTAGTAATAGCATCGGCCTCTCTGCCTCCCTTACCAGAATATGAAGCAAGTGAACAAGTTAGCCCACTCCCACGATATCCTGTCGTCATTGAAAATAGAGACATTGTAAAAGTAAAACCATTTATTAGAGATCCCATTGGAACCAGGTCTCAAACAAAGACAGGTAACTCAAATGAAGGCATCGAGTTATATCAAATGGTTAAGAATTCACGATCTATGAGTGAAGAAGAAATATGCCCACTTATAGAAGTACCCAACCCTCAGGCAGGTCAGGACAATCAGGACCCAACTATTTTAGTGTATAGATCTTGGACTCTGGAAGATATCCGGAAAGGCACTGAGGGAATTCCCCATCCAAAAGTTAATTTTAGAAAATTCTCAGAAGATTTACAAGGAATGAGGCTGAGTTATAACCTAAATGGAGAAAAGGTAGAAAAAGTAGTTAGACAAATTGTGGGGCCAGATTGGCACATGATTAGTGGCAACTGGAATCCCCGTGACGCTGCACAAAGACCCCTCCCACATAGCAGCGCAGAATTAGACAACAGAGTAAAAGGTCTTACAGACTGCATCTCAGAAAAATGGAAGCCTAGGGCAGACTGGACTTGCATTAATCAATGCATCCAACAAGAAGGTGAAACTATTGACCGGTATTATGCCAGACTATTAGAATGTTTTAATAACCACTGTGGAATGCAGGTTCCTGAAGATCAAACACATATGAACAGCAGTTAAAGAATGCATTTTTAAAGGGCAGTATTGCACCTATAAGCAGTTTTATTACAAAACACATGGTAGACCATTGTACAAGCAGGTTACAATCATTACTTGAATATGCTAGGCATGCCGAAAGGCATTTTAATAGCAAAAAGAAAAAGAAAGCTCAAGTATTTTCTGTAGAAGATGGAGCAGAAGTTTATGTAGTACAGTCTGGGAAAAAGGGTAAGAAAAATGCACAGGGAAACAAACAATCTGATCAATGATCAGAGGACTTTGAAGGGCGAAAGAAAAGGGGTGAATGTTTTAAATGCGGTAAAAAGGGACACTTGGCAAAGGATTGCAGGAAAAATAAGAAGGCAACAACGGAAGACAAAGAGGGTGAGGACTGACTATATGGTAGTCAGGAATCACTAGAAGGGGCTAGTGAAGAAGGGACAAATGAGAATGTGATAGAGGGAGTAGAGGAAGTGCAGGAAGTTAGCGACAATGAAGAAAATTAAATATTAGACCTAGCTTTATTGAGCTTGGAGCTCTATTTAGCAGACACGAAACCAGAAGTTACACTCTTGGTAGAAGGGAGGGAAGTCAAATTCTTGTGTGACTCAGGGGCATCACGAACCCTGATACATCCCTCCAAACTGCCAGAAAACACGGAGTCACCTGATTACATACTGGTAAAAGCAGCTAATGGACAGCTGTATCGGGAGCCCCTCTCCCGTAATATTGCAATAATTGATCCAGTTTCAGGATTGACTCAGAAAAGCAAAATTGTTGTTTCTGCAAAATGCCCAGTAAACCTCTTGGGCAGAGACCTCATGCAACTATCTGGTATAGCAGTAGTCCCAACCATGCAGGGTATGGAAGCACAGCGACAAATTGATACCTTTGCAGTGCAATCGGAGGGTGAAATGTTTTATTGGTACAGCCAGGACTTGGTTATGACTGGTCCAGGGACTGTGACCGAAGAATTAATGAATGTAGCCATCAGCAATTTCCCCTCCCTTGACATTGATAAGCAACACCTGTTGCACTGTACCCTGTATTATTGTAACACACCAGGACCTGATAAGGAATATGAGCAAGAATTGTTTAAAAATCATGCAAACAGATTGATATAATCTGTACTGGGACACAAAAGGAAACAGTGTAGCCAGCTGTTCATTGTCCCAGGAGTTCTTTACACTTTATAAATCTAATCGATTACCACATGTTAGCTTAACCAAGAACAAAATTATAGAATGGGCAGACCTAGGAGAAAAAGTCACGAGATGGGAGAAACAGACAGAATTAGAACTGTCAGAACAGGGAATACAAATACAGAAGTTGAATTGGATAACTCAGACCCACCCAGCCGTGCACTTGCAGTCTAGCGAGGACAGCTGATTAGCACTCCTATTAAAGGAGGAAGAGAATGCCTTACAGAATATACCAGAAACTCTTTGGTCAACAGGGAAGTCAGATGTAGGACTTATTCGTACAGCGGGACCAGTAACTATCATGCCAAAGTCAGCATTTAGACCACAGAAAAGACAGTATCCCTTAAGAAAAGATGCAGAGGCAGGGATAAAGCCTATTACAGCAGCCTTCCTTAAAGGAGGGATATTAGTAGAATCTCCCGATTCACCATGTAACACACCCTTATTTCCAGTTAAAAAAGCGAATGGAGAATGGCGTATGGTCCAAGATTTACAAGCTGTAAATGATGCAGTAATACCAAGGGCACCTATGGTGCCAGACCCACACACCCTGTTGAATGATTTAAAACCTCAACAGAAGTATTTTTCTGTGGTAGACATCAGCAATGCATTCTTTTCGATACTGATACACCCTGATAGCCAGTATTGGTTTGCATTCACATTTCAGGGGAAAAGGTATACATATACACGACTATCACAGGGATATTATGAAAGTCCAACAATATTCTCACAAGAAATGGCAAGCAACTTGGCGGGATTCACCCCACCAAGAGGCAGTCAGATTTTACTTTATGTTGATGACATCTTGCTGGCGGCCCCCACCCAGCAAGATTGTAGAGACGATACCATAGCGCTATTACAATTTTTAGCCGCTGAAGGACATAAGGTAAATAAAAATAAATTGCAGCTTTGGAAAAAACAAGTCAAATACCTGGGATATGTAATATCCAAGGAAGGTAGAGCATTAGATGAGGACAGAAAAGAAGCAATTTTGCAAGCACCAAAACCCACTACCAAGAAGGAAATGATGTCCTTCCTGGGTACAACTAATTTTTGCCGGAGCTGGATTCCAAACTATGCTTTGGAATCTGCACCGCTAGCTGACCTTATATATAAGAAGCCTATGGCAGCACAGGATTTGTTACAATGGTTACCAGAGGCAGAATCTGCTTTCTGAAAACTGAAACAGTTAATAGCATCCTCATTAGTTCTAGGATTACCAAACTACCATAAACATTTTTTCCAAACTGTAGATTGTAAGCAAAGTTATATGACATCAGTGTTAACACAACAGCATGGGGATAAGCAATGCCCCATTGCTTACTATTCATCACAACTAGATCCAGTGGCACGGTCCTTACCCCACTGTGTACAAGCAATAGTTGCAGCTGCAATAGCAGTACAGGCTTCAGCCTCAGTAGTTTTATTCCACCCTCTCACTTTGAGAGTGCCTCATGCAGTCGTGATTATTTTACTACAAGAAAAGATGGCATATCTTTCCCTTGCTAGGCATCTTTCCTGTGTGACTATATTGTTGAGCCAACCTCACATGACAATTGAGTGATGCATGACTTTGAACCCTTCTACTCTGCTCCCGACCCGTGCAGATGGCACACCACACCACTGCCTGCAGGTAATTGAGTAAAAGACACTACCTAGAAAAGATCTCACGGATGTCCCCTTGGATGATGCCGAGGTGACATACTACATGGATGGTTTGTGCAAAAGGGGTCCTGCAGGACAGAACCTAGTAGGATATGCAGTAGTTTCTGACACTGAGATTATAGAAGCAAAACCTTTACCACACAACTTATCTGCACAGGCAGCAGAATTGATTGCCTTGACACGGGCATGTATCTTAGCAAAGGGTAAATGTGTAAACATTTTTACTGACAGCCAGTACACTTTTTCTACTGTACATGTTTTTGTGCAACAGTGGAAAAAACGAGGAATGATAACATCTACTGGCAAACCTATAAATCATGCACAGTTTATTTTAGATCTTTTAGAATCTATTCAATTACCTCAGAAAGTAGCCATTTGTAAATGCACAGCTCACACCAAGCAACAAGATAGGATTTCAAAAGGTAATGCAAGAGCTGATACAGCTGCAAAACAAGCAGCTACAGAAGTATTTCTTTTAAATGAGGAACTACAACCCTCTGAGATTTTAGACTTAGAAATGTTAAAAACAATGCAGAATCTCACTACGCAAGCTGAAAAACAAAGATGGGTAAAACGAGGAGCAATTCTCGAAAAGGGGCTGTACATCTCTAAAGAAGGGAAACCGATACTACCATCTAATTTGTTTAGATATGCAGCTTTGTTGAGCCATGGGCAGTGCCATGTCTCAACAGGGGGGATGGTCCAGCTGGTGAACCAGGTGTTGACAACGTACAGATTTACAAACTACTCTAAAAAATTTTGTTTGACGTGTCAGATTTGCAACAAACATCATGCACAAGGGGCGTTAAAGCCCAAGCAAGGGAGTTTCCCTACACCACCATATCCGTTTCACACTATCTGTATAGATTTCATAGAATTGAACAAATGTGAAAATAAGAAGTATTGTCTTGTCATTGTAGATATGTTTTCCAGATGGGTGGAAGCCTTTCCAACCAAAAATCCAGATGCAGCCAAGGTGGCAAAAGTACTTGTCAAAGAAATCATCCCTAGATTCGGCATTCCGGAAAGGACCTACAGTGACAATGGCACACATGTTGTAAACCAAACCATACAGCAGTTAAGTAAGCATTTTGGCATTTCTTTAAAAAATCATTGTGCATACCATCCGCAATCTGCAGGGCTAGTTGAAAGGCATAATGGTATATTAAAAAACAAATTGAGGAAGTTAATAGCCGAGATAGGAAATAATTGGCTGTATTGTTTGCCCCTGACACTGTTGAGCATGAGAACTGTTCCGACTGCAAAAGGATTGACTCCTTTTGAAAAACTATTTGGAAGGTCTTATTATACACCCCAGTGGAAACTTCTCATGTCCTCAGACCAGGAAGCTGATTTTACACTAGCTGGATATATGAGGAAGTTAATGAATTCTAAACATCTGTTGCAGTCAAATTCTGTTTCAGATAGAAAACAAACCGAGAAATCAGAAGTGGCAGTGACACCCGGAGGCTGGGTGTGGATAAAAGTTATAAAGAAGAAGAATTGGTCATCACCAAGGTGGGAAGGTCCATACCAGGTTATTCTTTTGACACCCACTGCAGTCAAGATAGCAGAGCGAGCTTCGTGGATCCACCTGACGCACTGCAAACTAGTTAAAAACTTTGAACTGGACAAAAATCTTACCTCTCCATTGGGGCCCTCAGCACAAAGTCTGGCTACAAAGGGGGTCAGATCAATAGGACTGATCCGTCTCAACCCCAGAGAAGAAACCATCAGTGCTGAAGGTCCTATTAGGGCAGAGAGTAAGATCACATGTCAAAAGCAAAAATGATGGAATCCAGAAAAATCCAAATACACCTACTCGGAAGAGTCAGAGAAAACAGGAATGCAGAACAACCGTTTCCTCAGAAGTATTGCATAATCATCCTGTTGACTGTACTAGTGACAATAATCTTTTTGTTGTGGCCATTCCTTTTCCCAGCCACACAAACTGAACTGAATAAGCATGGAGAGTTGCACGTAGAGTATCACCCAAACTTCAACAGTTACTAGGCAATCAAATATGTGTATGCTGAGATCTTAAATGTTTCGAATTGCTGGATTTGCACAGCTTTGCCAACAGCATACGGGGGGGGGGGTTATTGTTAACTTCAGTCCCCCTAGGAGCCAACAAGACCTGGGAAAACTTAATCTATGATACATCAGATGTCACATCACAAGATAAAGTAGCATTGCACTTGTCTGTTCGACAGAAGGGGACTGTGTGTTTTTACAAAAATGATACAGTTCAGGTGGGTTGGAGCAATTGCAATGTGACTGTTCCCTATAGATGCTACAATAAAACTGACAAAACAGGTTCCTATTGCAACACAAGCTATGATTCATTTTTTGAACTGATGCATAGGACAACTGATGAAGTAAAACATAATGCTGACCTCTATAAACAACTGATTATTGTTGACAAAAAAAGTTTCATCCAGAGCCAGGACATAGTAAAGTTACTACCAAAGTAGAAGTTTGCTACTTTGTATGTGGTAGGAAAGCATATAAGTGGTTTCCTGAGAATTGGTCTGGCAGTTGTTATTTGGGGTACCTGGTTCTGGCATTACGACACACAGCAGTTTTACCTCAGGGGTAAATTCGGAATGTTCGATGAGAAATCAAGAACCCTGTCAACCCAGTGGGGCAAATCAATGTGGGCTGGAAAAACCATCATTCTGTGGGACTAAGGAAAAATGGACTGTCACATATGGACTTGGGTGATACCATCATCTCGTGGGCTGGTGTACTGCCAGCATATGGAGCAACAAAATCAATCTGGGAACTGAGAAAACTGTCTAAACTTCTCAAAATAATGAGCAATGCAACCTTTTCTGCCTTAGAATTGGTGACTGATGAACTGACTGCCATGAGAACTGTGGTGCTTCAAAACTGCATGGCTCTTGACTTCACCCTAGCGGCGAGAGGAGGTACTTGCGCTTTAATCCAGGAAAAGTGCTGTTCGTATATTCCTGACCACAAACACGAGATAGACAATCACCTTGAGGTAATTCAGCAGGTGTCGGCTATGATCAAGCCAGGACCAAATCCATTGACAGACTTTTTCCAGAGATTGTTTGGGGGGTGGGGCAGTATCTTAATGAACATCCTGATTGCCATCTGAGTAGGAATGATCCTGCTGGTGGTATGTGTGTGCTGCTGCATCCCCTGCATGAAAAGACTAATTAAAGACTTTATTGACATGTCAGTTTCAGAAACCTTATACCAAGGTGCTGAACTTGAAGAATTGTTGAAAAATTGAAAATGCTTTCATAAGTTTAAACTGAATGATTCTCTTAACTGCAAATCCTGAGTAGGAAGAGGTTAGGGGAAGAAGAAAAAACTGTTTATACTTATTTTGAAAGTAGAATAAAAGTATTAAAAGGGGGGAAATGTTAGAAAAATATGTATTAGTAATATGCATACTTAGTGCATTCGCGGTTTAAAAGGGTTAATACATTTATTCTGTTCACACTGCATGAATCTGCACAGCTATTAGAAACTTAACAAGAAGCATTTGATTTCTGCTAAGGTCATGAAAATAATAAGAAGTATTTTATTTCTACTAGTGTCATGAGACTTAACAAAGAGTTATTGATTTTCTGCTTATGCCATGAGAAAGTACACAGCTGCTAGAAGCTTTGATAAAGAACACAATGGATGCTTGAAAGTATAAACCATAGTCAGCATTACTTGTACCTAAGCTAGAAATGTACCTTGAATCTAGGCAAAATGTAACACATATAATAGAACTGCACAATTGAAGAATTGAAAGTTTGTGGTGGGCTAAAATAAGCCCCAAGGCCAGGTTGTTTTTCTCAAATGTTTTGTAAATCAGCAGTTATTCTCAACTAGTCAGCAATTAGTTTAGTAACATTTTCTGTAGAACAATACAGAAAGCTGTGTCTAACTACGTCAGCAATAGAAGTAACATTTCTGTGTGACATGGAAAGAACTGTATAAAAATACCATACTAATCATTAATGTTCAGATAAACTATTATGCCAGCATGCTTTGTCTCCTTGCTGCAAGTTAATAAAGGGTGCCTTGCTTGAACCTTATGTGAATTGGTCTTTGAAGTTTTTTTTCCTTTGACAGGTGCTCAGGGTTTTGGTCAGGAGCCACTGTTGTTTGGTATCTTTGCTTCAGGCATCACAAGATAACAGAATAAAATCAGACTGTTTGCTGATGATAAAAGATTAGAGCAGTGTTTATGGACAGCGGAGAAGAGGTTTTACAAAGTAGATGAGAAGTTGCAGGAGCTTCAGTGCAATGATTGTGGAGTTATGGATTTTGGTGGAAGGTACTGATTGGCAATATATATGGTAAAAGTGCCTCTATGATAGACATAAGAGTGAAAAAAATGTTTGTTATATTCTCTCCCAGAATGAATCATACTGAGCAATGTGAAAAGCAGGTGCAAAGGCCAACAGAATGCTGGACTGCATTGTTATACATATACAGATGTCAACCTTCAGCCATACAGCGCTTTAATGATGTTTCATCTTGAATGTTGTGATTATGACTGAAGGAGGTATTGGGAAAGGAACATCAAAATAATTTGTGTATAGTCTATGGTACCAATGTGGTAAGAGGACAAAAAGGCCTACAAAAATAAAAACATGTTTAGAGTGCATGAGAGAAGGGAAAAATAATAATATATTTACACTGCATCTATGAGAAAGGTGTTTTGTGTATAAATTAATCGACAGGAGAGGTGCTGGTCTGTTGAAAACTGGATGAAGAGATTCAAGACCAACATCAGAAAATATTAGTACACAGGAAGGATGGTATGGAGCATTGGTATGCATAAGAAAAGACATCATAAGTAGGAGGCAATCATTTTTTGGCCTTCTTTATATAGAGTTTGTCGACTTCATTTTGAGTACTGTCTACATTTCTCTAGACCCTATCTTTACAATGACATATTCAGTAGGGAGGCAGGATATATTAACATGCCAATAATAGTACAAATTGTACACCACAAATATTAAAGGGCAGATATAAATAGTATGCAATCTTGAAAAAACAAACAGTAAAGAAGTAGGGGTCATGATAGAAACATTTAAATTTCTGAAGGGTGTCCACTACTACATTTAGGCAGCATATTTCTGATAGGTTCTGTGTCTCCCATGACAATGAATTAAGTGGATAATTGGAGAACAAGAGAATACAGTTTGAAGATACAAGAAGTAAATCTTAGGAAAAAAATGGTTGTAGATAGCTGAAAGACTTGATGGAGTTGCTATAGGTGGAACAAACATAATCAGAATTCAGGAACAGGATTTCTGTTTGATCTTCACAAATATAATTGTCATATCCCACAACAATAAGTAATTAGCATCAGTGAATCAAAAATGTTTATGTCGATGAAAAATGAAATACCGATTGCTGAAGCTTGGTAAGACCCCACTGTATTCCACGTCAGCCTTACCTAAATATATTTTGTTCATCATGGCATGTCTGTGGAGAGAGCACTCTAGAAAAGAAGACATTCACATTCTTTGTCAACAAAATATTCCCATTACTTGCCATAAAGTTAATCTGAAACTGCAGTTTAAGCCAAAGTAAAATTCTGTTCATTTATCTCTGCTCTCACCTTATCTATGCAAAACATAGCTATCCAGAGTTGCCAACATGAAAATGTACAGAAACACATTACAAGATACTCAAAACTGTTGATGGCGTCATATAACATCAAGGGTTTGATGTTTATATGGGAGAACAAACTACCTATAATAACACAGTATACTCCTGAAGAAGGTATAGGCTGACATAAGGCAATTCCGAAGAAAGGTTTGACATTTAGATAAGAGAGAACTTCATTCAAAGGTAAATACGTTCTTGTTATACACTACCCATACCGATGTACTGTACAATAAATAAGGTGTTCAAGTATGCAAAGAAAAATAAGCAGAACTTGTTACTCTGTTTACAACTTAAACTTGTAATATAGTTCAAAATTAGCAATGGAATCATGCACCTGTTTCTTGGTTCTTCTGTATATACCTGGGTTATCCATAACCCCTGTCATAAAAATCCTAGCATACCTAATCTTGCATGAGTAAGGTGAGTTGACTTTTGAAGTATATCAAGTTTAAGTAAGTTAACCAGTTTCTGAAAAAGACACCTTACATAACCTTGCAGGAACCTTTATCGCCATATGATATGCCCTCGCTCCGTGTAAACCTTCCAATATGTCCCATTCGTATATCATTAAGTCTTAATCCTATGTCATCGCTCAGGATGTAAGGATCTAACTTTTGTTTAAAATTACTTGTCACACCTTCCACCCCAATGAAGATTTCAGGAGGGTCAGTCACTACAGTGTTAAAATGCTCTGTGTCTAAGGTGTATTATTATTATTGATTCCATTTAGTCCTCACCTGTAAGATAGAATTGACACAGTGGCTGTTGTTATGCTTATCAGTTATATGGTCAGGAGCTCAGACCTGATCTTTGGACAGTGTATTGATGTTACGTTATTTACCCATTTTCACTAGATTTCTCCCAAAAGACATGCAGGCTAATTGGCTACTATAAAATGTCCTTCTGAATAGCCCTTGTGTTTTCCCTTGTAGCTTCAGTTATGACTGAAAAATGTCTCCAAAGTATAATTCCAGTCACCCATTCAGATTAAACAAGCACATAATAATTAGACCTTTGGCATTATTTGAGGAAACTTAAGCTGTTTTGATAAGAATTACAGCATTAAATCCATAAACTAGAAGTCATGACATTTCACCCAACTGAGACAGTTAATAAAATATGTTTTGACAGAATCATTGTGGTAAATATCTCATTCATTTAGTCAATTTTATGCAGAAAGAATGGGAAACTATTTTTCTAGGGTCTAAATGAAGGCAGACATCATAAACTGTACCTGAAAAAAAACAAAGGAGAGGAGTGGAGAGGAAAGGAAAGAAATAAAATGAAATGAAATACATGAAATGAACAGGGCCTTCATGATAAACATTATAAATACTTTTAATTGGCAACCTAAATGCTCATTTTTGGATTCAGACCTTTGGGCATGCAAGTTATTTTCAAGTATATCAGCAGTGCCAACTGAAAATGCCAATTACTGACCAGTTTACAGAAAACAATTCCAGCCATTTATACAACTTGTGCTTGCGTGCAGTACGCTACTTCATGTAACAGCAATACTTTGCCACCTTTCACCCATTTTCTGCCTTGTATATACATTTATAGCTGTATCATGTGTCAGCACCATATAAAATACTTTATATACTAGGGTCATGCATAGAGAAGGTATCTAAGCCACAAATGCAGCAGCGACACAACCATCCAGTTAGATCAGTCTTTCAAATAATAAATAAAGCTTTGTTAGAGAAAACTAAACCTAAACAGTGCCATCACCTCAAACATTATCAGTATCCATATTCCAGAGTAAAGATTACCAATTATAGGGCAACCATTCACTGAATAATAAATCATTTTATTATTTTTTTCTAGGAGATGAGTATTGCAAAACCGAGCAATCACATTATCTATCCATCAATCTTTTTATGCCTAGAACACAAGCTATAAACCACTAAGAGATACAAGAACCTCTGCTGTGAATATTGTAATTGGAGTCAGGTAAATTGCCATTGTCTGGATCCTATGACACAGTACATATTATTTCCTGGTACCTGCTGAGTCAGTACTCAAGAATGCAGCCCTCAGCTCTGTTCAGGGAGATTGCATTGTTATATACTTATGTGTGCGTGTATGTGTGACTGAAAGAGAAAGGCAGAGTATGAGAGCTGGAGGGCGTGGTTACAAGGTTTGCGTGCGGACACTGAATGTTTACCTGAAAAGGGGAAGGTGAAGCTAAAGATGATTGTGGTTTCCAAGAGTGGGAGGGAACCGAGTCCCAGCAAGGGCTTTGCACGCAATGCAACAATAATGCTATTATTGTATCTAATGCAATAGGAAAACACATACACACATGCTGTTGCATACAAAGCAAGCAAAGTAATGTTTGTAGCACCTGAGTCACTCTCTCAAGTGAACAATACTTCACCTCCCAAAAATCCCAACGGGAATTACTTTTTTTCTTTTTTCATGTGCCTTAGGTTTGGCAACCAATTTACAATTAACACTGGGAATGAATGGCACCATGGTTCTTAAAGAGGAGACATGTTGCAATTAACTGGTATCAGTTAGACAAACGGATTATGTGCAAAAGGTTTAAATGAATTTCAACAATACTCATACGCCTTAATGCCTGAACTGTAGACACAAAACGTCTTTGTTTTGCCTAGTATAGACTCATGTAAAGTGATTTTTCCTAGTATAGACTCATGTAAAGTGATCATTTGGGCAAAAGTACAACTATGTGCCCACAATAGCCCCCACATTCTCCTTTCAAACATACCAGCTTCTGTAATGACAGAACATTGTGACACAGAATCACATCTTTAGCAAATTCCCACTGTAAACTCTAACAAATGCAGTCTATGAGACAAGTGTATTTATTAAGTATGTCTTAAAAGAATGAAGGTCATTTCTTTCTTTTAGTAAATATCAAGTAAGATCAATTCCATAAACTTTCAGTATGGCAGATCATTTATATGGCACTGTAATGCTCTCATAATGCTCTCATAATGTCAGGTTTGTACACTACACTCTTGTGTTTTTGACCCTTCCCATAATAACAGCTCTTGTTTTATGACATATAAGTCCTAAATACATAAAGATGCAGGACACATATGCTACAATTCTCATGCCGGAAACCTTTCAGTGTTCAAGCACACATTAGTTTGGCTGCACATACTTTATTTAATGTTTAACTTGTACCATTTTTCTTCCTATTGTGTGTGTATGAAGACTGGGCACTTGTTACATTTGTCCTGGTAAGAATGTTGTCTCCTGAGACAATAATTTGTACCCTGTAGCTTGTCTGGCATATGCTAATCTACACCAGTGTTCATGAAGTTGTCAGTTGTAGTAACATTTGTTTTACTTTGAAATGTAAATGTAAACAAATTTAAATTTAATTATGGAGAAATGGTCAGTCGTAGACTCTCAGTCATAGTTTAAAACTCCGCAGAATGAACAGCAAATGACCAGTCTGCATGTTGATAGCCTAAACATACAAACATGATCTCAGCAATCAAACTTCTAAATTCTTGTTGCACCTGTTCAGGGACATTTACTTTCTTGTTACCTTACAACAAAGTATGTAGTTAATTTTTCCTTTACCCGCATAACAAGCTTCTCTGCTAACTGGGTCTTAGTCATAAAAAGAATAAATTAGAATAAGAAAAGGTATGTTGTCCAGATTTAGGAAACCTGAACATAATTCATCTGCTATCACATGTGTAAATGGTTACTGCATTAGTGTGGATTTTCTTTTCAAACTGTTTACAGCAAACCACGTATACGATGACTAGACTGCTAAAGATTTGAACTAAAGTGTTGCAGTAAAGAAATAAACACACTCTCACCTACTCACAACCTGGGAATTACATGTACCAGTATCATAAGTAGGGTTTATTAGCTGAAGCACTGGGGAATTTTCCATTTCAGTCAAACAAAGCCTCAGATTCTTTTACTTTCACATAGTCAGTATCGATATAGGAAGAAGTGATATCAGTTAAATGTTTCATTGGAAGGACAGCATGCTCTATTGCTATAGATGGATGCAGGTCTATGTATATGTATAACGGGACAGATGTCCTACCATTTCTTTCATAATGACATCCATGTGTAATTTAACATATGGCTACCTTGTGTGTTACCTAATGTGTGTAATAATAATGTCCATGAGCCCCAAGGCAACGTGAGACACAGGCAGTATGGCAGGCATCAGCAGCAGGCTGGCCAGTGGGCATGTCAGTGAAATAAAAATGTCATGCCCACAGCTTTAATAGCCAAGTGCATGGGAGCAGAAGAAGTAGTGAGCATTGTGCTCAGTGTACAGGACATGCTTATGTAACTACAACGTGTAGACACCTGCTACACGTTCATCATACTGTTACTAAAAATATCAATGACAGTCGATTCTTTCTGATCTTTGCAAGGTTAAAAATCTCTCCGTCCATCTTCATTTCATTGTCATGGGCTTAGTCATGAATATTTGGCTACCAGTATTCTAGAGAAGCTTGGTACTTTTAAATGGAATCAAATAAAATAAGGAAGAAGATTTCACATTAGGGCACAGAGATCTTTTCTCTTCTTTCTTCTCAACTACATGCATCTCAGTTTCATTCCATGGATTCACCAAAAAAAAAAAAGTGTTAGAATTCCATTCCAAGTTACATTTGTACCAGCCTTCTTGCTGAGATACTACAACATTGGCTGTGTTTTTGGGAGGTGTGAGTGGCGCTCTATTGTGCAGGATATCATTTTACATATAGGATAACTGTGTATTTAATGAAAGCACTATCACACTATAGCACTGTCTTATACTTTTATAAATGCCTGTAACATTAGTGGTGCCAGCACCATAGCTTTTAAAATAAACCCAGGATGATGATTTATTTCCAGAAACGGGAGAACTGAGGAGATTTTAGGTACAAATTCTCTCACTCTTATAGGAGGATCATCCAGCTTGGGGCCAGATGCTGAGTTAACCATGCATACGACAACATGGTGCAGATGATTCCTGTCCTTCTGCTAAGATTGTATGCTTCTGTGAGCACACTGGACTCCAAAATTCTTGAAGAAATGATAGGAAATGTTTTCATCCAACACCACCTCTTTCTCTTCTTACCCATATCCATGTAGTCACCTACCACAAGACCTAATCCAGGATAAACAGAGAATAATTACAATGACCAACTGAAGAACAGGATTGTTGAAAGGCCTTGCGGGAAGGGGGGGGGGGGGCATGTGCCAGTTAACCAGAAACTGCAGCTATCAACATATTTTCAGAAACATCATCCAGTCTGTGAGTTTTTCTATGCTAACTCTCAGAGAAGCACTGAATAATATACAACCTATGTTCATCTGTCTGCATTGATATATATTTCCATCAGGGATATTAACATCTTTTAGGAGCAAGTTTATTACAAGTCTGTCTTCGCATATTATGAGGAAAACGTCATCTATATTTAAGTATAGTATTTTATTGTGAGGGCTGCCAGCTGATCATGATATAACGTTGTTGGCTGACGTGTCTTGATACATATCTGTGTGGTGCATATCTGAATCTGAAGGCTGTAACTTCTAGTATCATCTCTGGGCATAACTCTCAACTGAAAAGATTTTTGCCTTGTATTTTTGGTCCAAGTTTCATAGTGTGGTTTTCTCTCAAATCACTGGGAAATCATTGAACAATGAAGTCAGAAAATAATGAGAGGCATCTGAGTTTCAGACTTCATATCTTTCAAAAAATTCACACTAATGCAAAACTTGTTATTCTATCAACTTTCTAAGTTTGTAAGAGCAATATTTAAAAAAAATCCCTATATTTGGGCCTTTGTCCCCCATTATTTATGGCTTTGTCCAGATTTATTGCATGTCTGAGAGATAAGTACATACCAGAAAATCATTGTCATCTAAATGCACAGCAGTAGTGGTATAATTACGCTGGTGAGCCTTCTAACAGTTCTTGTGCTCCTGCTGTTTGGTTTGGGTATCCAACTAGAAATAAAGAGAGCCCAAGGCATTTTTCTCAAAAGCAACATAGAATATTTAAGGAAAAAGGCTTAAGGATGAACAATCAAAATAGAGAAAACAACTGTGCTAGATATAAAAAGTTCAATTACTTAACTCACAATAAATAATTAAATTAAAATAATAAATAGAAAGTGTATAAGAAAATGTAACTTTCCCAAAACATGAAAATGTTTGAAAATATCGCATAGCCTAAGGGGTTCTATGTTAAGTCATGTAAGGCACTATCACATTCACCACCATTATATCCATTATGCCCTACAAAGGGATTCTATGTTAAGTCATGTAAGGCACTATCACATTCACCAGCATTATATCCATTGTGCCCTACAATAAATACTCTCTTCATGCCTGACCCAGTATAATATGCAACAAATATCCTTTTTCATCACTATCAAATAGCAGACCTATCACCAGTTATACCTCAAGACAACAGCCAAAGTTGTCAACATAGTCCTTGGCTCAAGCACATTCTAGACTGTTAAATTCACATTATGCTGTGCCATCAAGTTCATGCACCTAGCCAGTAAGACATTTCCCTGTGGTACATTTGGTTTGGAAAACATGGTTGAAGTGACATTCAGCTGCAGAGAAAAATGGCTGTTGCAAATTCCCTGTGGGCAAACAGAAACACACACTGTCATGCCCACAGCTTTAATAACCAAGGGCGTGGGAGCAGAAGAAGTAGTGAGCATTGTGCTCAGTGTACAGGACATGCTTATGTAACTACAATGTGTAGACACCTGCTACAGCATGGAGGAAATTAAGCATGCTGCTGTAGTTACATGTATTCTCCAGTATGCATTTTAGGTAATATTCCCTAGACACTGTGAAGGGGGTAGTGGTCCACACACATACCAGTTATAAAAGCACTGCATTTTTACTTCACTGACATGCTCACTGGCCAGCCTGCTGCTGATGCCTGCCATACTGCCTGTGTCTCATGTTGCCTTGGAGCTCATGGACATTATTTTCCCCCTGTGCCTTTGGTTGTTCATGTTGTGGTAGTGGCACTGCATTCTTCTCTTTACCCACAGGGACTTAACAACAACCATATTTCTCTGCAGCTGAATTTCACTTCAGTCATGTCTCTCCAATCAAATGTACCACAGGGAAGTGGCTCACTGCCTAGGTGCCTGAATTCATGCTCGTGTTACAAAAAAATATATTTTAAACATAAAGCTTCCATATGGATGAAATTATAACTAATCCTGTTCACAATTCCTGATCCATGCACACAAATAAAAATGGACATGCTAACAAAAGATGTGAGATGGATACAAAACAACAGTGTAACAAAGGGGAGTGAATGTAAGATAAATAATAACATGCTGAGTTGAGATAACAGCAAGGACAGTGGAATCATTAGGGGCTATTCACATAGACTGCAGTTATTGAATATGACATGTAAATATACGAAATGTGTGTGATAACCGTCACCACCATTATATTCTTCACTTCCTCATGGGTAAACATGAAGAAATGAACTCTACATCTGTTGTATCATGCACATCAGAAAGGACATGTTTTTGCTATTTGTTTTCATTTGGCAACCATAGAAAGAGGGCATACTACCTTATAGGTTCATAGGTTGGTAGTAGGCTAACGGCCCTCGGGCCTATGCAAGCCTAGCCATATCAAGTCCCTGGCTATTTCTTCCCAGAATATTTACTTCCCTGGTCCCCTGTCTAGCAGGGCGACTGACGTGACCCCCAGTTTCCTATCTCCCATCCAATCGTCAAGGTTCCTTTTGAAGAGGGCCAAAGAGACTCTCAGCTTGACATGTATGGGGAGTCTATTCCAGAGTATGGGGAGTCTCTGGGTCAGGAATCTATCCCTCCAGCATGTTTTGCTCATTGTGATGACCAGATTTAGATCCCTGGAGCGTGTGGCTATGAGGGATTGGGATTTCTTTAATTGTAGCATGTCCAACAGCACTGGGTTTGACATGGCCTTGTATGTTAAGCAGAGATCACCTCTGAGTAGGTGATATGCGACAGATTATAGCTGGAGTTTTTTTAGATGGTCAGCATACGGGATCTGCTTTAGGCCTGTGATTCTTTTAGTGAGGTATTTCTGTAGCCTTTCCAGTTGTTGCAGATGTCTTGTGAGGTACATACCAAAATTGTAGTTTATAATGGGTCTAATGAGGGATGAGTACAGTGGGACAATGACCTCCTTTTTTCTGGATGAAAAGCCCTTAGTGATGAGGTGTGCCACATAGAAGGATTTCCTGACTGTTGTGGCTATGTGGTTATCGAAAGTGAGACCACTGTCCACCTGTGTCATTAAGTCCCTTATCACACTTTCAGTGTTTAGTGTACTGCCACTTATGTGGTAATTCATGGGTACATGGTTTTCCCCAAAGGGGATAACTATACATTTCTTGGCATTGAGCTTGAGCCCATGGCTCTGGCACCAAGCATTTGTTTCTGTAAGGCCCTTTTGTAGAATATCCACATCATTTGAGGATTCAGTAATAGCTCCCAGTTTGCAGTCATCTACAAACTTTGTTAGCCAGAGTCCCTTAGTGCTGGCGTGTATGTCAGAGAAGTAGATGCCAAACAAGAGCGGTCCCAGAACTGAACCCTAAGGTACTCTGCTTGTCACTTGTCTGGAGCTGGATTTTGAGTCGACTACTTTTACAGTGTGGGTTCTGTCAGTAAGCCAGTTGGCAACCCATCGAGTGACGTAGGGATTAATGCCCAGCTTAGTAAGTTAATCTATGATTCTAGAGTGGAGGATAGTGTCAAAGGCCTTGGCGAGGTCCAGATAGGCTGTGTGGACCACCTTACCTTCGTCCACAGCTCTGGAGACTGATTCAAAGAAGTCAATCAGGTTGAGGAGACAAGATCAGCCCTTTACAAAACCAAACTAGGTGGGGTCCAGTGTTTGAAGGTTGCCAATGTCTTTGTTTATACGTTCCATGATAATGCGTTTCATGGCTTTGCATATCAGGCTCATCAGACTGATGGGACAATAGTTCCCGGGATCCAAGGTGGATGCCCCCTTGTGGAGTGGGATAACTGTAGCTGTGCGCCACTCATTGGGCATGAAGCCTGAGGTGAGGCTATGATTAAACATGACACTTAGGTGAGGTGCCAATTCATTTTGTAGTTCATGTAGTACACAGCCCAGGATGTCGTCTGGTCCCATGGATGCTGTATTCTTAGCTTTGGAGAGTGCTGCTTTTACCTGTGTGGCCATGAGTACCGGAATTTGGCAATCTTTTGATATTGAGATGGGCCCTTTACTGGGTGAGAGGGGGGTGAAGTTGGCACTGAATCGATCTGCCAGGATATTGGCAATATCCTTGGGATCAGTATATTTAATGCCATTCTTTTGTAGCTCAGAGCAGATCTGAGCATTGCCATTTAAATTCTTGACATAACTATAGAATGCCTTGTAGTTGTTCTTGGAATCTTTGGCAATTTTATTTTCGTAACTAGCTTTAGAGGATTTTATGAGGGATCTCAGCTTCTTACTGAGGCTGGTAAGGGTGTTTTTTGCATCCTGGGATTTTCCTCTTTTCTGCAACAGTTTCTTCCTTCTGCTGTATAGTTTGTTTATGGCAAGGGACCACCAGATTGGGTTCCTTTTTTGGAGGAGACCGTCTTGGTTCTGTTTGGAATGGCATGATTCATGCATGAGTGGATGTGTTCACACAGTGCCTTAGTGTAGGATTCAGCGGTCGAACTTCCAGTTCCCGTCTGCATGGGTGTCATGAAGTTTGTCACTTCTGACTTCAGTAGTATGAAGTTGGCTTTAGAGAAGTTTTTTTATGGAGGTTTCCCTCCTGGGGGGTGGGGATGGGATGTGGACATCAAGGGTGATTAGCTTATGGTTAGACCTGACCAACGAGTGGGTGACCACTGGTGTGGAGCATCGATCTCCCATGTTGGTAATGACCAGGTCTAGGATATTTGTGCCCCTGGTGGGACTATGGATTAGTTGGTCCAGGGCATTGGAATTTATGAATTCCAAGAACCATTGGGCAAAGGTGTTGGTACCCAACTAGTTTTCCAAATTAATGGCAGGGTAGTTGAAATCACCCAGTATTAGGGTGTTGGTTCTTAATATTATCTAGTATGTTTAGAAAGGTGTAGTGAGAATCTTGGGGCATGGTGGGGGACTTGTAGCAAGCTACAATTTGGATTGCAGTCTTACCTAGTGTTAGTTGCACCTGTAGAATTTCAGATGCATTGTGTTGGGCAACTAGTTTGGAGGTGTGACTATCTTTGGTGAATATGGACACTCCTCCACCTTTAGTGCTTCGGTCCTGGTTTGGTGGCCGAAAAGTGTGGTACGAGTTGTAGCCTGGTATTGCAGGGGTGCTCTCTGGAGCCTTGAACCAGGTCTCAGTTACTGAACAGATATCAATGTTCTCCGTTTTTAGGAGTGCCTCGAGAGTGCATTTTGAGGTTTAGACTTCTAGCATTGAGCAGCATTACCTTCAGATTTTGCATGCTTATATCTGTTACAGTGGTGGTTTTGTCCTTTGAGCCGTGCCTAAAAAAGGCACTATAGGGGTGACAAGAGCCTTAGCCAGTAACCTGAATCCCATGGGCGACAAGTGCAGACCATCTCTGGCAAAGGATTGTAGTTTGTCGATCATGTCGTCCCAGGCAGACAGCTATTGGATCTCCTTTGAATGACACCAGAAATTTAGCCAATTGCTGAAGTCAATCATTTTGTCCTTATACTGTGGTATCATTCTGGGCGAAGGCAGGATACTGCTCAGGGCTAGGGTCAAACCTGCCTGGGCCACATGATCCGAGAGCTCTTCCATGTCTCTTTTCATGTAGTCCAGGGCAGTACGTCTCAAGTCATTCACTCCAACATGGACAGTGACAGAGTTGTATTTGTACTTGTTGTGGAGTGAATTGAGTGCATGCATTATGTGGCGGATCCTGGCACCCGACAGGCAGCTGACAGTAATTTTCTCCTTGTTCAGCCTGGTGAGTGGGACGTCAGTGTGCCTGACTATAGAGTCACTTATGACTAAAGTGTTGGGTACATTGTCTTGCCTTAGGGACTGTTGTTTGGTGGCACACTGGTGTTTTGAAGGGCTATGTGTTGCTTGAGGTGTAGTGGAGGTGTTAACCTTCTCCTCTTGACTGTCTAGCACAATCTTGGCTGGAGAGAGCTTTGCTTCCAGTTTGGCTATGTAATTGCATCTCTTGCAGGTTGTAGTGCTGGGTGGTAGGAGGAGAGGGTTGTCTGTGTACATGAGGCAATTGCTACATTGCCCCAGTATGCCCAGATTCACCAGGTGGACGGGAGAAATCACCAGAACCTGACCCTTGGAAATGCCTGGTTCGGTGTTTCTTTTGTAAAGTACAAGAGCTGTTTTCCCTTACCTTGGCAAGGTACTTTGCAATTATAAGCTGTTTAGTGCCTACGATTAATTTCTCCTTATTAACAAGGAGAACTGAGTGCTTGTATCAGTTTAAGGCTTCCTAGTGCTTTCCAGCAGGTTTTAGAGCAAGTGCTAGTCACAGGGATTCAGATTTTAGTGCTACTACTGAGAAACCAGTTAGTTCTAAGGGAAAATTTGAAAAGCAGACTTTCTGGCACCGGGAATAGTTTAAAATGCTAGACTAATAAGCTAATAAAAATGCAGGAGAGCAGAGAACTAGCAGATCTAAGGGAAAAAATGAAGAGCACTGCTCTGAAGCTTACAAAACATCCACATCCACACTAGTTCAGGGAGAGGTAGGAAACATTTTTTTTTTTTTTTTTTTAAGTAGAAAGTGAATAGGCAGGAGATGATGAGATAATTCAATATTGAAACATATATTAGACAAGCATGTGTTATATTATATATTCATGTAAATCCTAAGCAGTAATATAACCACACTCAAAATAGACAAGTGACAAATGACAACGCAGGTCTGATGATATTAAATTAGTTCATGGTATCTGTACCTAAATGGAGCGCAGCTACCATATGATTATACTGGGCATGCTCACAAGGAATTACAATGAACACTGCCATAACAGCACGTAAGCAACAAAAATACAAGATAAAGTGTCCTAACGCAGGCCCAGTCACACTTTATTATAATCTTGCATCATGCCATTCAGTAAGACATGTTAGGTTAGCCCTCATGCCATATAAAGCTCTGTAGTTTTAAGAAAAGAATTACAGAAATATATAAATGTTTGGGTGAAGACATACAATACAGAGAGTTATTATTTGGAAAATAAGTAATGCCTGTGAGCAATCAAAGACAAACTCAGCATTTGCATTTTGCCAGACTTGAACACATGCCAGGAAAGATATCAGAAAGCTGGGTATCAACCTTGGATGCTACTTAAACAGGTATACTGTTTGCATCATGAAGAACACTCTTGAAGGGCTTATACAATTTCCTAATTTAATCATGAAGAGTGATGCCTTAAAAATGTGGCCTCTGACCATGCCATACATGCTTTCTTTGCTTAAGGCACTCCTGTCTGACATGGTTATCTGACAGACATTTGTTACCAGATTCAAACCCCTGCCTAGCATACTAGACACTCTACAGAGCTGTGTATTGACTGTATCTGACAGAGGACATAGCAATGGAGCCTATCACAAATAACTGAAATTGTGTAAAGTAAGAAAGAAAAGACACGTAATGATAATTTGTACAAAATTAATTTGTCAGAATGATGTCATGGAGGGAACTATATGAATGTTCTCACAACTGTGAGCAAGGCAATATCAATGTTTCTTGGCCAAGGAAGCTGTTTCTGTTGTTTTGTATACACAGTGTCCAAGAACTGAACCATACTCTATCAGTGTAGATATGCTATACAAGTCACTACTCAGTGCATGTGCCACAGCATTCACAGAACAACTGTTTCACTGCTGGAAATTATAAACTTAATTTATATTTTCTGTCCAAAATGAAAATTAATAATAATAATAATAATAATAATATTAACTTGATGCAGTTTTGCTTATACAACACCAGTGTATTCATTTAATGCTACATTTTGCTGGAAATGAACAGCAAGCTATGTAAGTCCACCAACTAATGATGTGTATGAATCACATGCACCACAGTCGAAGTCTTAACACAGCTGAGAGACTCCACCTATATGCAGTTATTACATCATATAACTGTGTTGCAAACAATTTGTATGAGATTAAAGGGATGGGAAAAGCTTCTCCCACTGTAACTGTATATATTATAACAGTGGCATATCATCCATGCATAACATCTTAAAGATACACAATGCTTATATTCAGTCATTGTGGGTTTTGAACACCTGAATATGTAACAATAGAAGCTACATTATATTGTCAAGAATGAATGTGCCACAGTGCAATTGTTGCTAACATTGTGAGATATTTTGGTACCATGTTATTGCTGCATGGGATATGCATACCTGTAAGTTCATGAATAAAAGACTGTTGCTACATATTTACTTATCATGCAATATTGCCTGATGCGAGGTACACCCAAATACATGTGATGCATAATGCAGTCATCATTTTGATGGTAGAATGGCAAATCATGCATAATATGTGGATAATCACACATTTGCGCACGTATCTTACTAAGGCAACAACATACAGAACAATATCTCATTTCCTCACACCTCAGGAAAAGCCTTAGTAGTTCTCTTAGGAAAGCCAAATTTCATCAAATGGCATTATTAACATGAAACAAAGCATTTTTTATGAAAAAATGAGCAGAAATTCTTCTAATAGGAATCCCCAGACATACATGTATACAGAAGATAGCTGGATAACAACATTGTTACCTAATGCACATTTGTAAATTATACTGACACAACTGAGTGTAAGGAGTAATGGCTGGATTTAAACTGAGTACCTGGGAAAAAAAACATTACCTGAACTGCAAATGTCACACGAGATGTTGGTTTACAGTTGTGACAATGCACATTTGAATGGATGACATCATCATTGTTTAATAAGGTGATGTTTCTGCTTAAAAGGAAAGAAAGTGATTGAACACAATAACATTACACCGCTACACATCCTATATGCATCAGAGGACTTCTCTACTCAACATGACAGACAAACATACAATCACGGTAGTTAATCATTGCTGGATTCAAAACTCCTACATATTCAGTTATGCAGTCTAGACAGCACATCATCAACAGCCAGAGCCACAGAATAAGTCATACCACAACTGTGATGTAGTTCATTTTTGAAAGCATGAGGTAATCATTGTGTTTCTAAAAGTTGGTATTGACTGAGACTACTAGGAATTTAGCCCTGTGTCAGTCAAAATACACCTTCTCATTGGAAGTTTACATCAGGGATGTTGTCAAGGAGCCAATTGTACATGCCAGCACACCGAGTCACACTATTTGAACAATGTTGGATTTGAATATCCTACCTATCTAGTTACACAAAGCAGGGAACACAATATTAACTGCTAATGCCACAGAAGACGCCTGACATTTATAGTAAGTGAGTGCACTTAAGAAAGGATGATGTCATCAGTGCATTGCAGAGAAGATGCCTGTGGTAAAAGTCAGATAAGGAGATGGGAGAGCCCCAAGAAGAATGATAAGTGGAGTCCTTCTGAGATGAATTAGATATAACACTTCCGCTGATGAAGGTATAAGTACTAAAATTTCTATCTAAAATTTCCCCTATAGCTAAATTTTTAAACTGGCAACTAAAAACATTGTGGGTTGGTGAACTTCACATTCTCAAAGACTCTTGGGAATTCCTTGGTAAAGTCAAGCCTGAACATTTACTACCCGATCTTTTATTCACCACCATAGATGTGGTGGATTTATTTTCTGTGATTCCTCATGATTTAGGCTTGACCTGGCTAGAGGAAGCCTTATGATCTACACCAAGGGTAACTGAGAATGATATATTCTTGTGTAATGAACTGGCAGAACTTGTCTTGAAAAACAACTTTTTATTTTTTGAGGGTGAATTTTATCGCCAGGAATCTGGAGTAGCTATGGGGGCCAGTTGTGCTCCCACTTTTGCAGATATCATTGTATCTGTATTAGAACACAAAATTGTTCACAATTGTGCCTATTCCTAATACTGGAATTTTTACTCTAGGCTCCTGGACCATATCTGCATTTTTTGGTTGGGTGGCGACTTCTTTTTGCATGTATTCATCTCTTACCTTAACCAAACTACTGAGTTTTTTAGGTTCACTTATCAAACTGACATTAAAAGTCTTCATTATTTAGAGGTGTCACTACATAAAATCAACAATTGTTTTAAATCTACTGTATTTAGAAAACCTACCTTTTCTAACACCTATATTCATTTTAGCAGTATGCACCCCTTCTATCAGAAAAAAGGTATTGTCAAAGGACAATTTGTGCGTATTTGCCGTATGACTTCTGATGACTTTGACTACCTTTCTGAATGTGCAGTGCTAAAACATATGTTTCTTGAATGAGGCTACCCCATCAAACTTATTAATTCTGTCCAGGCAGAGGTTACACAAGGAAGAAACAACATCTACAGTCCTATTTTAGGCATGGGAGATGGTTTCTCCAATAAACATGGCTTGAAGACTTCCAGTGAGAGTGGTTATAATCGAGCATTAGTCACTAACTTTAGTGCCAATGCACATCAAAGTAGAATATTGTGTTAAGACAATGGGATAGGTTCTCAGATATTACAGATTTACCCAATCTAAAAGGCAAACCTATTAAAGTGGTATTTAGGAAGAGCCAAAACATCAAAAATATACTTGAATTGGTTAGATATGAGGATTTTTTTGTTTGTAGAAGGAAAGGCACTTTCAAATGTGGAGCCAGCAACCAATGTTCTTTTATTTCTAATAAAGAACAGGTTGTTTTATCATGCAGACAAAAAACCCTATCAGCCAAAACCTATACTAACTGTAATTCCCAGGGCCTGGTTTATTTTGTTACCTGTGACAGTTGTGATAGTTTTTAAGTTGGTAAAACCGAGAGACAGCTCAAACGTAGAATATACGAAAACATGAATGATGTTAGTAAATGTAATGTTAACAATGCACATTGTAGAAACATTCTTTATCATGTACCAATGCTAAATTTTATTTTTTTGTGTTAGAACCTGTATCTAAGGAACTGAGAGGGGGGCCCTGGGAGTATAGGCTGGAATACAGAGAGACATATTGGCAGTTATTCTTGGAATCTAATAACCCCCCTGGTCTCAATGACCATATTTCTTTGGCCCCTTTACTTAAACTGAGGGCAGCAAAATTATAACTCTATACATACACACACATACTCCTACATTTTGATTTTTTAATATTTAACATGTTTTTTGATTCATTGTTTAACCACAATTGTTTATTTAATACCCTTTACAATCAATACTCGATTATTTTAAATATATATCATCTAATTCAATTAGTTATTGATATTCAATCTGTTTATTTTCCTGTTTTTTTATATGACAGTATACTAGTGTCTTGATGTATTAGTGTAGATAATTACAAGATTTTTCAGGATAAGCATTTCATTTTCATTATATACATGTTTTATCTTAGACATTTTAGTATGTTTTTTATTCTTGTCTCTTTAATTCATTGATTGTTAATTAATTTATTTAATTGCTGAATGTATAAATTATCTCAATGAAATAATGCCTTGTTGAATGTTCTGAGGAAGTCTGAGGTTTACTTGGGTGAAAACGTTTGTATCATTCCCTTTGTGGAGTTAAAATAAATCTGTTTTTACCAGCTACTAGTTGTGCCATTCTCTGTCCAGATTTTGGATTATTGGTTTTGTTTTTCTGGACTGAGACTCTTTTTGTAGTTTTTGTTTTTTATGGAGTCTTCCGTAGGGCATTCTACTACTAACCACCCACCAGATACCCAGATGGGATGTGAGATCGGTGAATTTCATAAACTTGCTGGTCAACTTTCACAGCTTCTTGACTTATTAACTCCATTAAGTCAAGGTCTCATTTCATTTTATCACAATGTCAGCTTACCTGGCAACCAGGAAGCTTTAATGGGTCCTGGGAGCCGTACTCGTCTGAATGTGATGTCATTATCACAGGGCGTGAATGCGCAGGTGCAAGGTACCGACAACCAGACATTCACTTCTATGCCTGTACTTCTTGCTTCAACTAATGCTTTGGATCCATGGGCAGAAGGGGCGACTGGAGTATCATTAGCTTCTGGGGACTTAACACAGTTTAAACAGTGGTTACAAGACAAACCACTTTTTTGTAAACCCTCATCTACTTTTTCTAATACAGAGTCTACGGACACGTATATGGGCTCTCTTAACAAGCTACACAACGTGCTTAGCAGGTACAAATCTTTCAGTATTGACAATTCATATTTAAATGAGTGTAGTGGTAGCATTGTCGCCTGACAGTAAGACGCTGCCCGGTTCGATTCTCAGCTAGAGCGTCTTCTGCATGAAGACATGCGCGAATGGGTGTACCTCGATAAGAAATGTGATGTACTGTTAAACAGGAAATACAAAAAAATTAGACAGGGATACCAGGGAATACAAGGATGGCAAACAGTATTCCTTGCCTAAAACGTCTTACTGCTCATCTGACCCTGAACATGTTGTACATCAACAGTTTAATTTTAATGATGATCATTTTTTATTGACAATACTTCCAATTCACTTAACAACAATGCTGCCCATGGCTATGAAGATGTTGGTCCACGGAGATCTGACAGACTTTGTACTAAAAATAATAATAATACCCATTTTTACAGGGGGTCATACCCCCAGAAGAGGGGAGGGACCAGGGGGAATTCTCATCATAATTATACATAATGGATGCTACAATTAATCAGGAAGCATCACATTTGGTTAGTAAAGCAGGGTTTCACATTTTCAATTACAGTGGCCTTGAGATTACTGATGATTTTTTTAACTTATTTATCAAAGGTTTTAAATTTGTGCCTACTATCAAAAGTAGAATACCTCAAGTTTTGTTAGATCTAAAAATGTTCATCAGACGTTTGAACTTATTGAACATTTTTGGTGACACTTCTGCTGTGGCTGATTCTATTTTTTCTAAAAAGCCTAGCACTTTCAATCCCCCTTTTCACCCCCAACTTAAAAATTTGGAAAACGTTATTGAAACTGAGATACGTAAGAGTTCTCAATCTTTTAAAACTATCTCTAATCTTAATGACAAGGACCAAGAATTATTGGACACCTTATGGTCCAACCCGAACATTCGAGTTATGGAACCTAATAAGGGTGGGGGGGTGGTCACCATGGACAAAATTTTATATGATAGTAAAATGCACATTCTTCTCCATGATGATTCTAGATATACCAAAGTGCCCATAAATGAAATCAATATTTCATACAAAAAGATTGATTTAGCGTTAAAAGATTTGTTTGATCAGGGTATCATTAATTATGACACCTACCAATTTCTGCAACAATTCACCCTTGGGTATCCTCTATTTTCAGGATACCCAAAGTTCACAAATGTGTCAGTGACCCCCCACGTAGACCTATTGTGGCTTCGGAGAGATCTAAAATTTCCCTTATAGCTAAATTTTTAGACTGGCAACTAAAAACATTGTGGGGTGGTGAACTTCACATTCTCAAAGACTCTTGGGAATTCCTCAGTAAATTCAAGCCTGAACATTTACTACCCGATCTTTTATTCACCACCATAGATGTGGTGGATTTATTTTCTGTGATTCCTCATGATTTAGGCTTGACCTGGCTAGAGGAAGCCTTACGATCTAGACCAGGGGTAACTGAAAATGATATATTCTTGTGTAATAAACTGGCAGAATTTGTCTTGAAAAACAACTTTTTATTTTTTGAGGGTGAATTTTATCGCCAGGAATCTGGAGTAGCTATGGGGGCCAGTTGTGCTCCCACTTTTGCAGACATCATTGTATCTGTATGGGAACACAAATTTGTTCACAATTGTGCCTATTCCCAATACTGGAATTTTTACTCTAGGTTCCTGGAGGATATCTGTATTTTTTGGTTGGGTGGCGAAGTCCTTTTGCATGAATTCATATCTTACCTTAACCAAACTACTGAGTTTTTTAGGTTCACTTATCAAACTGACGTTTCATTATTTAGATGTATCACTACATAAAATCAACAATTGTTTTAAATCTACTGTATTTAGAAAACCTACCTTTTCTAACATCTATATTAGTTTTAACAGTACGCATCCCTTCTAGCAGAAAAAAGGTATTGTCAAAGGACAATTTGTGCGTATTTGCCGTATGACTTCTGATGACTTTGACTACCTTTCTGAATGTGCAGTGCTAAAACATATGTTTCTTGAACGAGGCTACCCCATCAAACTTATTAATTCTGTCCAGGCAGAGGTTACACAAGGAAGAAACAACATCTACAGTCCTATTTTAGGCATGGGAGATGGTTTCTCCAATAAACATGGCTTGAAGACTTCCAGTGAGAGTGGTTATAATCGAGCATTAGTCACTAACTTTAGTGCCAATGCACATCAAAGTAGAATATTGTGTTAAGACAATGGGATAGGTTCTCAGATATTACAGATTTACCCAATCTAAAAGGCAAACCTATTAAAGTGGTATTTAGGAAGAGCCAAAACATCAAAAATATACTTGAATTGGTTAGATATGAGGATTTTTTTGTTCGTAGAAGGAAAGGCACTTTCAAATGTGGGGCCAGCAACCAATGTTCTTTTATTTCTAATAAAGAACAGGTTGTTTTATCATGCAGACAAAAAACCCTATCAGCCAAAACCTATACTAACTGTAATTCCCAGGGCCTGGTTTATTTTGTTACCTGTGACAGTTGTGATAGTTTTTAAGTTGGTAAAACCGAGAGACAGCTCAAACGTAGAATATACGAAAACATGAATGATGTTAGTAAATGTAATGTTAACAATGCACATTGTAGAAACATTCTTTATCATGTACCAATGCTAAATTTTATATTTTTTGTGTTAGAACCTGTACCTAAGGAACTGAGAGGGGGGCCCTGGGAGTATAGGCTGGAATACAGAGAGACATATTGGCAGTTATTCTTGGAATCTAATAACCCCCCTGGTCTCAATGACCATATTTCTTTGGCCCCTTTACTTAAACTGAGGGCAGCAAAATTATAACTCTATACATACACACACATACTCCTACATTTTGATTTTTTAATATTTAACATGTTTTTTGATTCATTGTTTAACCATAATTGTTTATTTAATACCCTTTACAATCAATACTCGATTATTTTAAATATATATCATCTAATTCAATTAGTTATTGATATTCAATCTGTTTATTTTCCTGTTTTTTTATATGACAGTATACTAGTGTCTTGATGTATTAGTGTAGATAATTACAAGATTTTTCAGGATAAGCATTTCATTTTCATTATATACATGTTTTATCTTAGATATTTTAGTATGTTTTTTATTCTTGTCTCTTTAATTCATTGATTGTTAATTAATTTATTTAATTGCTGAATGTATAAATTATCTCAATGAAATAATGCCTTGTTGAATGTTCTGAGGAAGTCTGAGGATTACTTGGGTGAAAACGTTTGTATCATTCCCTTTGTGGAGTTAAAATAAATCTGTTTTTACCAGCTACTAGTTGTGCCATTCTCTGTCCAGATTTTGGATTATTGGTTTTGTTTTTCTGGACTGAGACTCTTTTTGTAGTTTTTGGTTTTTATGGAGTCTTCCGAAGGGCATTCTACTACTAACCACCCACCAGATACCCAGATGGGATGTGAGATCGGTGAATTTCATAAACTTGCTGGTCAACTTTCACAGCTTCTTGACTTATTAACTCCATTAAGTCAAGGTCTCATTTCATTTTTTCACAATGTCAGCTTACCTGACAACCAGGAATCTTTAATGGGTCCTGGGAGCCGTACTCGTCTGAATGTGATGTCGTTATCACAGGGCGTGAATGCGCAGGTGCAAGGTACCGACAACCAGACATTCACTTCTATGCCTGTACTTCTTGCTTCAACTAATGCTTTGGATCCACGGGCAGAAGGGGCGACTGGAGTATCATTAGCTTCTGGGGACTTAACACAGTTTAAACAGTGGTTACAAGACAAACCACTTTTTTGTAAACCCTCATCTACTTTTTCTAATACAGAGTCTACGGACACGTATATGGGCTCTCTTAACAAGCTACACAACGTGCTTAGCAGGTACAAATCTTTCAGTATTGACAATTCATATTTAAATGAGTGTAGCGGTAGCGTTGTCGCCTGACAGTAAGACGCTGCCCGGTTCGATTCTCAGCTAGAGCGTCTTCTGCATGAAGACATGCGCGAATGGGCGTACCTCGATAAGAAATGTGATGTACTGTTAAACAGGAAATACAAAAAAATTAGACAGGGATACCAGGGAATACAAGGATGGCAAACAGTATTCCTTGCCTAAAACGTCTTACTGCTCATCTGACCCTGAACATGTTGTACATCAACAGTTTAATTTTAATGATGATCATTTTTTATTGACAATACTTCCAATTCACTTAACAACAATGCTGCCCATGGCTATGAAGATGTTGGTCTACGGAGATCTGACAGACTTTGTACTAAAAATAATAATAATACCCATTTTTACAGGGGGTCATACCCCCAGAAGAGGGGAGGGACCAGGGGGAATTCTCATCATAATTATACATAATGGATGCTACAATTAATCAGGAAGCATCACATTTGGTTAGTAAAGCAGGGTTTCACATTTTCAATTACAGTGGCCTTGAGATTACTGATGATTTTTTTAACTTATTTATCAAAGGTTTTAAATTTGTGCCTACTATCAAAAGTAGAATACCTCACGTTTTTTTAGATCTAAAAATGTTCATCAGACGTTTGAACTTATTGAACATTTTTGGTGGCACCTGCTGTGGCTGATTCTATTTTTTCTAAAAAGCCTAGCACTTTCAATCCCCCTTTTCACCTCCAACTTAAAAATTTGGAAAACGTTATTGAAACTGAGATACGTAAGAGTTCTCAATCTTTTAAAACTATCTCTAATCTTAATGACAAGGACCAAGAATTATTGGACACCTTATGGTCCAACCCGAACATTCGAGTTATGGAACCTAATAAGGGTGGGGGGGTGGTCACCATGGACAAAATTTTATATGATAGTAAAATGCACATTCTTCTCCATGATGATTCTAGATATACCAAAGTGCCCATAAATGAAATCAATATTTCATACAAAAAGATTGATTTACCATTAAAAGATTTGTTTGATCAGGGTATCATTAATTATGACACCTACCAATTTCTGCAACAATTCACCCTTGGGTATCCTCTATTTTCAGGATACCCAAAGTTCACAAATGTGTCAGTGACCCCCCACATAGACCTATTGTGGCTTCGGAGAGATCTAAAATTTCCCTTATAGCTAAATTTTTAGACTGGCAACTAAAAACATTGTGGGGTGGTGAACTTCACATTCTCAAAGACTCTTGGGAATTCCTCGATAAATTCAAGCCTGAACATTTACTACCCGATCTTTTATTCACCACCATAGATGTGGTGGATTTATTTTATGTGATTCCTCATGATTTAGGCTTGACCTGGCTAGAGGAAGCCTTACGATCTAGACCAGGGGTAACTGAAAATGATATATTCTTGTGTAATAAACTGGCAGAATTTGTCTTGAAAAACAACTTTTTATTTTTTGAGGGTGAATTTTATCGCCAGGAATCTGGAGTAGCTATGGGGGCCAGTTGTGCTCCCACTTTTGCAGACATCATTGTATCTGTATGGGAACACAAATTTGTTCACAATTGTGCCTATTCCCAATACTGGAATTTTTACTCTAGGTTCCTGGAGGATATCTGCATTTTTTGGTTGGGTGGCGAAGTCCTTTTGCATGAATTCATATCTTACCTTAACCAAACTACTGAGTTTTTTAGGTTCACTTATCAAACTGACGTTTCATTATTTAGATGTGTCACTACATAAAATCAACAATTGTTTTAAATCTACTGTATTTAGAAAACCTACCTTTTCTAACATCTATATTAGTTTTAACAGTACGCATCCCTTCTAGTAGAAAAAAGGTATTGTCAAAGGACAATTTGTGCGTATTTGCCGTATGACTTCTGATGACTTTGACTACCTTTCTGAATGTGCAGTGCTGAAACATATGTTTCTTGAACGAGGCTACCCCATCAAACTTATTAATTCTGTCCAGGCAGAGGTTATACAAGGAAGAAACAACATCTACAGTCCTATTTTAGGCATGGGAGATGGTTTCTCCAATAAACATGGCTTGAAGACTTCCAGTGAGAGTGGTTATAATCGAGCATTAGTCACTAACTTTAGTGCCAATGCACATCAAATTAAGAATATTGTGTTGAGACAATGGGATAGGTTCTCAAACATTACAGATTTACCCAGTCTAAAAGGCAAACCTATTAAAGTGGTGTTTAGGAAGGGCCAAAACATCAAAAATATACTTGAATTGGTTAGATATGAGGATTTTTTTGTTCATAGAAGGAAAGGCACTTTCAAATGTGGTGCCTGCAACCAATGTTCTTTTATTTCTAATAAAGAACAGGTTGTTTTATCATACAGACAAAAAACCCTATCAGCCAAAACCTATACTAACTGTAATTCCCAGGGCCTGGTTTATCTTGTTACCTGTGACAGTTGTGATAGTTTCTATGTCGGTAAAACCAAGAGACAGCTCAAACATAGAATATATAAACACATGAATGATGTTAGTAAATGTAATGTTAACAATGCATTGTACAAACATTCTTTATCATGTTCCAATGCTACATTTTCTTTTTTTGTGTTAGAAACTGTACCTAAGTAACTGAGAGGGGGGCCCTGGGAGTATAGGCTGGAATACAGAGGGACATATTGGCAGTTATTCTTGGAATCTAATCAACCCCCTGGTCTCAATGACTATATTTCTTTGGCCCCTTTACTTAAACTGAGGGCAGCAAAATTATAACTCTATACATACATACACACACTCCTAAATTTTGATTTTTTAATATTTAACATGTTTTTTGATTCATTATTTAACCACAATTGTTTATTTAATACCCTTTACAATCAATACTCGATTATTTTAAATATATATCATCTAATTCAATTAGTTATTGATATTCAATCTGTTTATTTTCCTGTTTTTTTATATACACACAATATCCAAACGGACAATCCTCTGCAGCCGAAACTGGCAAAATAAATCCACCGGAGACCACGTAAAATGCAAAGATTTAATAATATATCCACAGAATTGAATAGATTTGTCCACAAAACTTGGTAGGTTAAGCGCTTTCACTCGACAAGCGAGTTTCATCAGAACACTGATTGAATACACCTGTGGTTCATTTATACAAAAATTGGCGCCAAAAATATCATGAAACCTTAAAAACAACTACTTTAAAATATATTATAATTCATATTAAAAAACTTTGAAGTGATAAAAATATTGTAAGACTGCTATAAATAACATTGTATATGCTTGCTTGTACAAAAATTAATTATTTAACAATAACAAAGGTTTTATTGACAAAAAATCATTAATTCCTGGATCTGTATTGGCATTTGTTAATACCTGCCAATAAAGCTCTCTATATGCTAAATAATTTTTAATATTTCCTCCCCTAGGGTTTTTCTTAATAACATCTATAATGGCAAACTTGAATTTATGTTCCTCACCATTTTCGATCGTATGCCTTGCCAAGGCATTCTTTGTGTCCTTCCTTTTTATGCAATAAAGATGGGAGTATATTCTTTGTCTAAACTCCCTCTCAGTCTTCCCTATATAAAATGAGGGACAGACTGAGCACAAAGCTATATACACAACCATTTTAGTCCTACAATTCCCTTTAAGTGCTAATATACTATTTCTATTGTAATTCAGTAGTATAATAGGGCTTTTATCATATATATAGGGACATTGTTTACAAAAACCACATCTACTTGTATGTACTTCTTCTACAACTTTTTTCGAACTAATATTTCGCTCCAACAGGCTTTTGATGTTCTTGCCCATTTTGTTAATAAAACGTGGAGCTGTCCCTACTATATCTGCTACATCTTCTTCATCCCTTAACAGATGCCAATTATTACATAAGATGTTCTTAATGATGTGGCTGAATGGCCCATATTCTATAATACAGGCCCTATTGTAATTAATTTTCCTTTTAGTCCCTAACGTGTCTACTTCATTAGAATTAGTCTCTGATGTATTAAGATGTACTTTTAACTGACTCAGGGTATCTGTAGTCGCTGAGGTATTGTTAGTCCCCAGCAAAGATGTGTATATACCACCTCTCTGACTCATAACATAATTAGAAATATCCTTCATAATTTCTAACTCATAACCTCTTTCCAAAAACAAAGATGTTATAAATTCAATTTCAGAAATAGTGTCTGCTAAGTCAGATGTCATTCTTATAGCCCTAATGCACTGGCCTTTATATATGCTTCTTTTTACATTAATAGGATGGAAACTTCTATAATCCAAATATGAATTGGTAAAGGTGGGTTTTCTAAAAATTCTAGATTTTAAACACCCATTTTCAACACTTACCAGAGTATCTAAGTACGGCACCCCCGTTGCATTATGTTCAGATGTAAATTTTAAATATTCACTACTAGAATTAATAAAGTCCAAAAATTCTGAAAAGCCGGTGGTGTCCCCTTTCCATAAAATGTATAAATCATCTAAGAAGCGGGAGTAATAAACTATAGAAGCATAATATGGACTGTTGAAAATAGTCATTTCTTCCCAGTCTAACATAACCAGGTTAGCGAATATGGGTGCGCAAGCCGCACCCATAGCCACACCTCTGGTTTGTTTGTACATCTCCCCTTCAAAGTAGATGAAATTATTTTGCAGAACAATGCTCATCAATTCTACTAACAAAGATATCCAGTCCCATGAAAGCTCAGAGTATTTCCTCAAGCTTCTAGTGAAGGATTCTAATCCTTCGTCTATGGGTATACTGCTGAACAGATCTATAACGTCCACAGTTGCAAATGTAATGTTCCCATAGTCCATATTCATTGGATAATTTTTTAAAAATTCCCATGAATCCTTCACTAGATGCTTAACCTTCATATAAATGGGTTTTAATAAAGTGTCAATAACCACCCCTATATGAAAAGTTTTGGATTTACTTCCAGAAATTATGGGACGAAATGGTGGATTTTGGATATTTTTGTGTACCTTTGGAATACCAACTATGGTGGCCATAGTGGGATACTCTACCTTCATATATTTGTAAAGGTCCTCATTAATTCTTTGTTCCAAAAAATATTCCTCAAGGTACAGATCTATCCTTCTGTATGCAATATTTAACTCATTGAGTGAAATGGTATTATAGTTGCCTGAATTATGCAAGATGTCAAAAATAACTGCTTTGTATGCGGTGGTGTCGTAAAAAACGGCCCCTCCGCCTTTATCAGGCTTCATTACCCTGATGTTTTTATTATGCTGTAACTCATATAAAACCTTACCCTCTTCCTTAGTTAAATTTAGCATTCTGTTATGTTTGTTGTTAGCTTCATGATTGACCGCATATATTCCTTTGATTACTCTATTTTCAAACTTTAAAATACTAGGATTAGCCATGGGAATGTAACAACTCTTTTTCTTTAATCTAACAGTATTATCACAAACCTCATTTTCCTTATGTTCAAAGGATACTGCTAAATTTAATTTCCTAGTATATTTTTTAACCTCTAAAATGTTGTCAACTAGGTTAAATTTAGGCGTTGGAATGAATTTCATCCCTTTAGATAGTAGTCCAAAATGAGCCTTTTCTAGTCTGATGTCACTATAATTATATATATTGAAATTCTTGTAAGTGTTTAATACAGGGTTTGTAGTAATTAAATCACTGAAACTAGAATTAACTTGTTCCTTACTTAAAGGTGATATTATTGTTTCTTTTTCCATTTCCCTCCCTTCTGCCATTTTCCATGTTTTTTGCCCTTGGTTACTTGAAAAAACTCATCATTGTTATAATCTCGCTTATCTGTTTCATAGTATTCTTGTGTCTCATTAATAAAATCGGGAGATTCCCTATTGTAATTATCCCATTTGTAACAAGCATGTTTTTTATACTGTTCTTTATCTCTATTCAATTTCTTTTCCTTTCTTTCGTAAGCCTTATTGGCTCTATCCCTGGCAGTATTAAACTGTTTCTGAAATAATGATTCCCATTGTGGAAACAACAAATCTTGTGTTATTATATTATTTAGATTTTCAACCTCTGCCAATAATCTGCAAAGTTTAAAATCATTAAATTTTATAAGCTTTCTCATGTAGTCAAAACCAAAACCATCGAAAAGTGTATTAAATTCTTCTTGAACATCAATATTCATTTCAATTCCCATAGGGAACTTAAAAAATCTAAGGCCCATAGGCACAATGTTAATAGATAAACAGTAATTAAGATAAGCATTGTCCATTTTTAAACCATTAATTACGTTTAGTTTTCTCCCAAAGCTGTAAATCGACTCTTTTAAACTTCCTTTGCCATACTGGCCTTTGTCAAAAATGTTCTTTGAATGTTTATCATCAAATAAACATTCCTGTCCCAAAAATTCTTGTAAATTATTAGATTTCAAGTCAGTATTTAATTTATTGATTACAGTACCTTTCGGGCGAGTGTCCTCGCCTGACACACAAGCATATGTCCTGGTTGGTTAAGTATTTTTCGGTCTTGTACCAACCCGTTTCATTTCTTCGGAATAATTCCCGAAAGAAAAATCAAATGTAAAATCAGTTATAGCAGTCTTGTTGTTATCGTTCAAATTACATATAATATATCAATCATTTCTTTTTTTTTAAACAAGAAGCATCTTCATTAAATTATCATGTATCAGTTATTTCTTGACCACTAAAAGTGTTTCTAAAGAACATGACCTAATATTTAATGGATATTTTTATCTTTTATCTTGGAAGCTGGTCAGTTATTGAAGAAGAATTTTGTATTATTTACTAGCAAGGTCAGGGTTTTTTGCAGTATTAGCCCACAAATTTGTGTTAAGCCTGTGATGTATACCTGGCTACCCTAAATGGAAGTGGATATCCCACAAAATGTTTATCCATTTTTCCTTGAAAGGTGTACATTACTTTTGTTAATGCTGCAATGTACAACAGAGCTACACAAATGTTGTCCTACTGACATACTTTTAGCAATTGTTTTTCATCTTCTTTCTTTGTTTGTCGGGGGGGGGGGATATGTATTAAATTGTGTGCGCTTATATAGACCTTTACATTTTCATTTATTTTTTTGCATGATAGATGGATACATTCATAGAGGTTTGTTTTGTTAGCAATCATTTTTGGATTACTTATGTTTTTTTTTTCCTTTTATGTTTCCCCCTCATAAAGGGCTATGGCTTCAAGGACATCTGTACTCTGTAAACCACCATACAGTGATGCTGAGAATGAAGCGATTATTCAGGCACTAAGTCACCACAAGCCATTCCTCTTAGAGAGAGGCAGAGGTGACAAGTCCTCCCATGATCTTATCTGGGAGCAGATGGTCAATGTTGTAAATGTGGTAGGAAGTCATAGAGGTACATATTCAAAAATAAGACATAGGGCTACTGAAATAATCACACAGGCAAAATGAAGGGTGTCTTCAATTGCCAGGGAATATATGGCTATGGGGGGAGGGATCCTGCTACCAAACCACCATGAACTGAAACAGGTGGATTCCAGTCCATTGTCATTAGCCCAGACAGCTCAGCACAGGGTTCACACAGAACTGTTGATGTTGGAAGACTGCAGAACTTCCAGATATGCAATATAATTAAATACTTCTCATTATAGAGATATCTATATATCATATGTTTAGGGTGGGATCGTTGGGATAGAAGACACACGGGGGGAATGAGAAGGGGCAAAATCAACTGGACAGTGCACTTTTGTGCAAGATGTGTATTATTCTGCAGCTGCCACATGGATTATTGTCTGTTTCTTGTGTCATTTGCAGTGTAATGCTTATCAGCTGTGTTTCTTCTCACTTTCTTATATGTAAGCACATCTGCATCACAGTTTGCATGACCACCTACACATGGTAAGCACGCCTTTTGTATTCTTACTGATTTAGATAAGGAAGATGTATGTCTACCTGAATGTCATTTTTTTCATTGCATTAGCATCTCTTATTTTTTAATATATGTTTCACATAACATAAGTTTGATCAGTTAGTATTCTATTACTTTCTTTGTTATTTTGATTACTTGTTATCATATGTGATCCTGCCAGTGGTACTGTAAAACTTCTACTGTTAGAGTATCAGTAGACTTTGGTGATGATGGTGATAAAGAGGCACAGTCTGGGGGTGTAGAGGGTCACTCTGACACTGAGGTTGTGACTCCAACATCCCTTGCCCATATTTTGGACACAAGCAGTATACTTATGTATACCCAAGACAGAGACTTCAGACATAGATACAACGAAGTTAACACAGTCAATCAGGGTAGTTTGGCTACTCTAGTTGCTGTCCACCCTTCCCCTATTGTTGGTGTGACTGTAGTTGCCACATGACATATGTGTTGGGCCATCACAGAGGAACAGGCACACTCCACCAGAGCCTTGGAAGAGATAGTACGAGTATTAAATGTTGTGCATCCTGATGTCCAGGACTGTCTGAACTATTTGGGTGACTCCTTGGACAAAATGAATATCACAGTGAATTGAGCAGTGTCTGTAATGGAACATCTGCTGGGGGTGGGTTGGCATTCATGAGGCCAGAGAGCCACTACATCATTTGCTGTTAGCCAATGCAGTCATGCAAGATCTCACTCCCATAGTGTCACAACTTCCATTGCTCCATCATTTATTGCAGTGTCCACACATACAGATGGTAGCCCATGTAGTTGTGGTCAAGGACGTAGTCATGATGGCAGCTCATCCAGCTGACATCACTCACATTCCAGTAGCACCCCAACTTCTAGCCAGGGTTATGGAACTAGCAGTGCAACTCCTGGCAGAGGTAGTTCTCATGGCTGGGGCGATGACAATTAACTGACTACTCTTCCCTCTGCTGTGCATGGCGCACACCTGTCTGAGGTGCCAGGACATAGTGATAGCACAGTGCTTTATTGTGTTTATGCAGACACATGCACATTCAACAAAAACATGCCCATACCACCCCCACACACACATGTTATCTAAACATTATTGTTGACTGAAATACATATCTTGTTATTGACCCTAAAAATTGGATACTTAATGATTTTTACTATTTACTTGTACACACTCACTTCTTTAGCATCAGGCTTGCTATTCTGTACCCCCCACCCTATGCAAGTGATGATGACTGTGTCCTACCCTTTGCACATTTCTTTGTGACTTTGAGTTGCATATATGTCTTATACACAGAGTGGATAGTTAATGCTTGCTTACTCAGAAGCTTGCTTTAATGTAAATGTATTGCAGAAGATATGTTTATATAGATTATTGCTACTAATTTGTGAATGAGTGGTTATTTGTTGACCGTCATTGTATTTCTGTTAGTATTTTTAGTAATGAAGTCAAAGTCGATATTTAAGTATTGCTTATCATTATATCTGTGAAAATGATGCTATACTTGACCTGCTCACTGGTTAATATACAGTGGTCAACTGTAATGCTTGATATTCAGTAATGGGCAAAATCCATAGCTGTATGTTGAAAACATCAGACATGAGCTATTACTAACATTATTGTACACCTTAGACATGTTACACCTTAGGGACATATAAGAATTTGCACATGGCAGTAATCGGTTACATAACTCTTCTTTTTCCATACAGGTTCCAGATTTACTTTGTTAATACTGCAGCTATAAGATGCATCCTTGTTCATTGTCTCTATCTGATGCTAACAGAACATAGCCATTACATGGTTAAGTAAACGTGCAGCTTTGCAGGTATTAGTTTTAATATTTGTATATGCTTAGGCTCTTAGGTAGTCAGTGTATGTTTGTGCTCTCATTTGCATCTTAGCCAGAGGCATGGTATATTGTGTGCACTTACATCTACTGGCAACATCTGCAACTGACAGTTTTCCCTTAGATTCCTCGTCTATATTTGCTGGAGCTGATGGCCCTGCCTGTTGTCCTGGAAGTTGTGGTCCTGTCACTAAATGTGCTTGTTGAAGCTGTTTCCTGAGAATTATATTGTGCAACACGGCACAGACTGTGAGTATTAGGGCAGAGATTGCTGGGTCATGCTGCAGGGCACATTCTGATGTGTTTAGATACTGGAATCTTGATTTGAGCAAGCCAAATACATGGTCTATAATATTTCTAGTTTGAGTGTGGGCTACATTCTATCATTGCTTGGTGGGGTTCTGTGGGTTTCAAATGGGTGTTGTGAGCCAGGGCTCCAGTGCATAACCTGCATCCCTCACTAGATGCTCATGTGGAAAATCTCCCCCTAGTAAACTTTTAGTACAACTCACAGGTGTGCCATATGTGGGAATAGTGAAAACTGCCTAGCTTACCTGCACAGACATTGCAGATGATCCCGTGAACATTACAGACAATGTCTTAATTTATAGAGTAGCATCCTTTCCTGTTAATGTATCTCCTTTCCTGTTTACTGGGTGGGTATTATATTTCTATGTGTGCAATCTTTGGCCATAAAAACTTTAGGGAAGTGAGCTATTGCATACAATTCCAGTGTGGCTCTTGCTCTATCCTCTGGGGTGCATGGGAGACAGAAATGGTCCCTTGCATGTTGTATCACTGCATTTAGAAAAATGAAGAAATATTCTAAAAGCTGAGGCCTGTGATATGCCTGATATATCTCCTGTGGGTCTCTGGAAAGTACCTGTAGTTATTATATGTAATGCTATGCATACATTTGTTTCCATTGGGATGGGCTCTCTATGATTTTTCTGAGGCCTCAGGGAAGAGCAGAAGAGGTTACATATTTCCTCTAGTGTTTCCCTGTTCATCCGGTATCATGCTACAATTTCTGTGTCATGCAGTTCATGTTAAGTGAAATGGGGTCTAAAAACCCTTCTTCTTCATGGTTGAGGTGGGGCAGCAGATGCATCACCTTGAAAGCCTGTTGCACATACAGCTGAATGATGACTGCAGCAACCCCTAACATTTTGTTCTTAGTGTAATACTGTCTGTATTTCAGAGTTTTGGATTTCAGGACAAAAAGCTTCACTGAATGCACACAATTACTTTATAGGGTCCTAAATAGCCCCGCCATGTTGGATTTGCTAATTAGAATGTAATCCAGCTACTTATGCTTTCATTAGCATAGTCTGCCATTTAATCTTGTTTTGCGGCTCTACACTAAATGTAGAGCTGTTTAATGAATACAAAATAGTATACTATTGGGTGCACAGACTAGCATTGTGTACACGATAGCAACACAGTGTAAGCATTCATGAATCCATCCCAAAGAGTTGTCTATTAATGATACTGAGATCTCTGATGATCACATCCTTCCGGAGTGGGGTACTGCTACAATGTAAGCTGCTCACATGTTTTGCTTAGCAAAAGTGACAATGTTACACTTCTTTGCATTTAACTTAAGCCCTTTTCCTAATATACCAGTAATGTGTATGGTTTAGCCCTTCTAATAACATGATGTGTGAATGACAACACCCATCTTGCAGTCATTTGCAGATTTAGTTATCCATATGTCTGGGTTAGTGGCTTGGAGATCTAACAAGCAGACACTGAACAGAAGGGTTCCCTGTACTGATCTCTGAAGAATGCCTCTAACCACCTTTTTGCTTTCTGAAGTGATGCCTGCTACCTAAACTACATGAGCTTTTTCTATCAGCCACATCACAATGTAATGATCTACATTTAGACATTTAAGCAAATTTGCAACCCCAGAGTGGGGTATAGTCATACTTGTCAACCTCTTACAGCAAGAAATCTGGATAAAGCCATAAATAAAAGTGCAACAAAGGCCTAAAAATAGGGACAATTTTTAAACACTGCTCTTACAAATGTAAAAAGTTGATAGAATAACAGATTTTACATTAGCATGAATTTTCTGAATGGCATGAAGTCTGAAACTCAAATGTCTGTCATTATTTTTTTAACTTCAGTCTTTAATAATTTGCCACTAATTTGCAAGAAAACCACAATTTTATGAAAAACAGGCCAAAAATATGAGGCAAAATTCTGGGCATTCTGAGAAAATCTGTACAGTTGAGAGGTATGTATAGTGTTAAAGATCTTAGCTAGATCCAGATACATTGCATGAACTGCATGGCTGCTATCTACAGCTTCCGTGAGTTTCTCAAAAGAAATTTATTAAATTAAGTAGGCATGATCCTCTTTTGACAAACCCATAGTGTTGTGGGTCTAGTGCTGCAAGTTTTTTTTTTTTATATTAGAGCTTATGAAGTTAGATGTAAATTAATACATTGCTTTCTCTTTCTTTCCTGCCTGTTATGCCAGCAACCAGCCATAATGATGTTCTTGTTGCTGGGGCCAAAACAAATTCTTTCCATTTTATGGGACAAGGTTGTTAGCCCTGTGCCCACACCATACACACACACACACACACACACACACACACACACACACACACACACACACACACACACACACTCATGCCTACAGCCAATTTAGAGTATCCAATCCACCTACTGCATGTCCTTGGAATGTGGGAAGAAACCAAAGCACCTGAGGAGAACTAATGCAAACACTGGGAGGACATGCAGACTCTGCACAGAAGACACTCCAGCTGAGAATCCAATCAGAGAACCTGTGCTGGGAGGTGGCAATGCGTCCTGGTGCACCACTGTGACACACTAATACATTGAATGGCTTTAGAAATTATGTTTGCTAGGCTGATGGGTCTATAGGTTCTATGATAAGAGGTGGGGCCCCTTTATGGAGGGGCATAATAATAGCTATTTTCTATAACTCAGGAACATACCCTGTGGCTATGCTTAACATGAACACTTTTAGGACTGATTCAGTAAGAGAGTGGTGATGCTAATCAAGCAGTCAGGTTTATTATAGAGTCCCACAGAGATGGTATTGTTGGTCTGGCCTGTTCCACAATAATGTTTGGGGAGAGGAACGGACTCCGGAATTTGTGGAACTTTGATAACCATTTCTGGCAGAGCTGTACCTTGGTCAACTGCCTCCCTGGTCAACCTTCTAATTGGCACCCTTCCATCAAGCCTACAGAATATCTCCTTATCTGTCTGAAACACCTTTCAAAAGCTGTAACAAAATATATACTTGCTTCATGCTGCAGTTCCTAACAAACACACACACGCACATACATACACACACACACACACACACACACACACACACACACACACACACACACACACACACACACACACACACACACACACAAACACATACATTGCAGGAAAAACATTTAAATGTCAGTGATCTCAATCACAGCTCTGTAATTGGCTACAGATACTGCTGTCATGCCCAGGTGGCCAACAAAAGCTATTTTTTCACTGACTTATAATAGCACTTATTGGCACATTTTCTACAATGTTGATAGCGTCCACTAACAGCTGGGACCTGAGGCAGCCACTTCATTTTCCCCACGCTAGCTACATGTTTGGTTTCTGGTGTGAAATTTGTACAAATTTGTCTGCAAATATATTAACAGTATCTTTAGGGTCAAAGTGGGTAATACCGTATGCATTAATTCAGGCATTACTGAGTGAAATTGCTTAATCATATGATGCAATTAAAAAGGGATTTATGATTATATTGGCTGGGAATGCTAATTTTAATTTATGTTTCCTATGGTAACTTTCAGATTTTTGCTGAACTTTTTCACAGAGTCTTTTATATGGACAGACTTTGATTTCTTATAGCCCTTCATTAGCTTTTTTTCCTTTAATTATAATAATTGTTAATGCTGACTTCCACAAAGATGGTTTACTTTTGCATTCCACATGATATTTGGCGTTCATTGCAACCGCTTGGTTTATATTATTTCTTAGACGGGAATAAAATTCATTGGCATAAGAGATAGCTGAGTCTAAATAGGGCTTGGAAATTTTGGATATGAATGTTAAGAACTGATCATATATTTTAGTAGATTTCCTGATATTCCTCATAAAGTTGCACCTATTTATAAGTACACATCTTAAAAGTAAATAAACTAAGCCTATACTAAGTTTCTGTATCACTAACTATATAGAGTCTAGTGTATAAAGAGCTTTTGTTTTGAAAATTAAGTATGTGCTCCCCGTTCTAACCCTTTGCTATGATTTTTTAATGCTGAGAGGATGAGATGTATGATGATCCTCTTTTCAAAATAGTCTGATTGTCTACAGTGATGCATGGATCATTTACTGTGTAGACAGCTTTTAGTCTCTCCGCTCTTCAGACTCATGTTATTGGTATATTTATTATGTATTTATCAACACTGAAGTATCAGGCAGCCAACGTCTTCTGTTTAAAATATTTATTCCTATAAACCTGCCAAATGGTTCCTAAAGAGGAAATAAATACACTTCGGCCTAGTTTAGTATTTAATGTCCTGTACTAACAACGTCGATTTTCAAAGCCGCAATCACTGTAACATATGCTGCAATTTATTCTTTTTTTTTATGTCTATACAGGACAAAACCATTATTCCTCATTTATTTATTAATTTGAATTTTTTGCAGTGGTAGAACACTGATCAATTCTGACTAATTTCAGTGTCAGCCCAGAGTCAGAAACTGACTAAATTGGTCTGCTTGTTGACTGCCATTTTTGTTCTCTCCTTTCCCTTTCAGAAAAGATATTGATCTCTATTTTGGTATTTTCCACTATTCCTCTCATGCCAAGAGTACAGATAACCACCACCAAACGTGCCACTTATTCCAAACCTCCTTGTTGTGTAGAAGTGAATTTTTCATTTTCTATTGCTCTCTTTTTCCTAATGCTAGCACTATATACTCCCAGCACTAAAACGGTGTTGTCAGAAAACTCAAGCTTTGTATACACACACACACACACACAC